>NW_005054476.1:276467-285548 GCF_000277835.1 Geospiza fortis | reverse complement strand
GCTCTGAGCTAATAAGCTGCACCCTGGTATTAAGCCTCTGCTTTATAGCAGGTTGGCTGGGGACGTTATGTTATTTTCATTTAGCAGTGAAATAACCTGCCGCTGCACTGGAATACTGCAGCTCCCCAACCACTTCCAGGATAAGGCCGGTGTTTCAAGGTCAGGCCGAGCTGTTGCCTCTGTTCGCAGAGAGCCTCGGGCCCTTGGTGCGCCGGCTCGGTGAGAAATGTGGAAGACGACACAGCACCGGAGAGCATCCGTCTGCTGCGTTAGCGCTGACCCTGCAGCTGGGCACCGCTGTGACAGCTCAGCTTAAGGCTGGTAATTGCATAAGCCACTGTGACCAAGTTATATGTAACTGGGTGTTGGAGCTCTCACCACAGAAATGCGTAAGTGAAATTGAAAGGCCACAGATGCTGGAAAACTCACCTGTGGATTACTCTGCAACACCAGCACTGGTCTAAGTGGTAAAACCTCCAGCTACAGACAAAGCCAAAGCTTTGTTTTAATAAAAGCAAACACTCCAACAAAAACCCCACATCTATAAAAACACAGAGATACACACATCACATAAAAAGTTATTTGAATCCTGTTCCGAAGTCCCATTCCTTAGAAATGTTTTACTCCCTTCCTGTGTCATGTTTTTGTTGATATGGCCAGTAACTTAGCACTTCAAATCTCAGATCACTCACATCATTTCCTACCAAACTAGTTAACTAATAATTGGTGATAAGAATAAAGGGCCCTACAAGTCTCATGTAGGCAGTTGCTTGATCTATTGATTTGAACAGAGTATTTTCCTCCAGTTTAGTATTAAGGTTTGAAGACCAGAAAAAAAGTCTTTGTGTCATCATGACAAAACACTTGCCAACTGCAACTGCTTCAAGAATTTATCCAAACTTCTATGGCAACATTATTCATCCCTCTCCCTCCCCCTTAGCTGCATTTCCACCATCAAAAACCCAAGCAGTATTGCCTTAGAGTACTGTAAATACCTTTCACAAGCTGGCTTTCATTACCATTATTCTCTTCCCTGACCTGCTCTGCTTTGCTTGGCAAGAAGGTGCAATGTTTTGTGTTGATCCTCTGCTTAGAACGACTTTAGCTCTCTCTGCACCTGCCTTTACTTTTTTCCTCTTCTCCATGTGTTTCCCTTGCTTACAGAGCTTCATGACCTCTGACCTGTTACTCACGAGGTCACACTGGTTCCTGCTGGCCTTAAAATTGATGGATCTTGTGTTATATTGTCTGCCTCCCAGCTGCTTATCTTCCTCTTCACTCATTCTTTTGTTTTGAATCTTGCATTCTTCCTTACTGGTATTAATCTCTCCACCAATTTTTTTTAATTCCATGTCAGCAATAACTAAATATATAATTATGTGGAAATATGAATCTGAATTTTTGGCTTTTTGCATCACCTTTTTATCCTTTTATTCCCCATGTGAATATTAACATCAGTCAGAATGCCAGGAGTTTTGTCTTACTATTTGCATTTTACATTCTTTTTTACTTTAGCCTGCACCACATGAAGTAAGTGCTAATTCACAGCCTAAGAGTGGAGAAGAGCTCTACTAAATAAAAGAACTGAATTGTGAAAGCAGCAGAAGGGGCTGGGAGAGGGACCTGCCACTTGTGAGTAGAAGCCTTGTTACTCTGCTGCAGTTAGCATCACTAACAGCTGCCCATCTTTGACCAGTGACAACCAATGATATTTTTATGCAAAGGTACGCTTAAAAAGCATAAATTTAAACTGAGAAAACATGATGGTTTAAGTTTTTTCTCTCTTCATGGATCTTTACATTAAAATCAAAGGACTCCAGCAGGGAAATTAGAGAATATTCACCGTTTTAAGATTTGGGGAGCAGAATCCTACATTTGTTAGTCATATTAAGCCATATGTTATCAAGCTAATGCCTTTCTCAAGATGCTTATATACAACTGAAAAACTGAAAAAAGCCTCAGTGGTAGATTAGTTTTACATACAGCATCTGTAAGAGACAGTGGTTTTCATGTATCACTTTGCATTTTTACCTCTTTGCTCAGCTTGCTCATTCAGTCTTCTGTCACTGTATCTTAGGATTGCCTTAGGTCATGTAATCACATTAATATAATAGACCAAAATAGTGCTGTCAAATTCTCCTGGGTTTTGTACATTAATTTTATTAGACATCTTGCAACAAAGAAAAAATGTCAAACAAACATGTAATTCAGAGGTCATTTTAATAGTCAAATACCTTTTACTTTTCAGTGAAAGCGCAGTATTTGAATGAGCACTTCCTTTGAAACAATATGCCTTTAGGTTTGTTTTGCTGCTGCCGTTGTGAGAACACTCCATTTTCTTTCTTTGTGAAACTGACTTTACAAAATACCTGTCACTCAGCAGCTTTTACCTTTTCTGACTTCCAGGCCACTGGCATTTCTTTATTCTTTACAGCCCATCAGGCTACGACTGCTCATGCATCCTACGGCATAGTACTAGCTCTCTGCACATCAGACCCCTCTTACTTCCCTAAACCAACTTCTGTTTAAGACACTAATCAGATCTTTGCAGAAAAGCTCTTCACACTCCAAAATACCTTGCTGACATTATGTATTAACAGGAGTTACTTCCCATCCTATTCACTGGAGTTAGCAGTAGCAGGTGCTATTATTCCATCTCTTCTTATAATCCAAAGAATGAAAGAGCAAGAATATCACTTGAATGCAGATAACTCTCTTAACAATCAAAACTGTCACAAATATGCTGCTAAAGCAGATTCAAATATTGTAAAATTAAAACAAAAGAAATCCCTCAGAGATTGGGATGAATATCTGAGATGCTGTTACTTGGAAAAATTCGTGTTCCACAAACAGGCTAATTGCATTTCCTGTCATATGCCAGCGCATTTTCTGCCTATCAGAGAGATTTTATAAACCACATAAAGCAAAGCTTTATGATGATGATTTCCAAGGCTGCTCATCTTGATTTTTTGCCTAACCTAACAATTTATGTTACTACACAAACATGCACTACCATATCTGATGGCACATGCTCAGCCACAGCAGTTCCAGGTTTAGGTGTTAAGTGACTGTGAGTGCTGATGCCTGTCTGTTTCTGTCCTGTCCCATCAAGCACGGGCAGTTACCTTAATCTGAAATTAAAACTTAATTTTAAAAAGTTCAACTTGAAAAATCCAACTTAAAAGTAATCAACCTGGAATATAATTCACAATGAGCATCAGTGTGTAAATCCTATCTATTTCCCCATTTCTTAGCCTTGCAGTGCAAGAGTAAATATTACTTAGTTCTATACAGTTATCTTTGCCTGCTACTAAGTACTTCCCTGTTCCTCACTTACCCAAACAAATTTTCCATCATCCCAAGTGCTGGACAAATGATTTATCAAAATGACAGCAGCAAAGTACTTAGTTTGAAAAGCTCAATATGTTTACTTTTAAGTGATGGCAAAGAAAAATGCATTAGCATGCAATAAGTCTTTAGAATCCAAAATCTTTGCATTCTTTGTAGAAATTCCAGTGCTTTTCCATTGCAGAGCATGGTAGAAACTCCTCTTTATGTGCCATTACTATCTCATGGAATTGAAGAAAATGTGTCAGGCTTTCCACTGAGTTGAACTGGACAGAAGAGCCTGTTGAAAATGAATGCAAATGATTAATGGAAAACAGTCACTGGCACTATTACCTAAAAAGGTATTTGCAGTTTGTCAGAACCTTGCAAGTCTTAGTGATCCCTAAGAATCTGTAATGTGCCCTAGGAATCTTGTGGGGTCAGACTTATGACATCTCACCAGTATGTCTCACTCAGACCCAGTCCTCAATGAGACAAGGGCCACACTACACCTCCTGGTGCCCAGCCTAGGAAGCCAGCCATCCCAGACATCTTCAATTATATAATAGGAAAATGCAGTTGTTCTTCAGTACTGCTTGGATTTCATGTAGTATATCTACAAAGAGGCATGTTCATTGTACTTTCCCAAAATAAGGAATCTCTCACAGAGAATGCCCATCCTGAAACAACTTTATGAAAAGATATAAAGTGTAGACATGTACAGAAGAAATTGCAGGACTGAACTATAAATATTTTCAATATTTGAGTGTCTGCTGGACTGAATTAACTATTGCAATGCATAAATTTAAAGCACTTTTGTCAGTACAGGAGAAGGTGAACCTTTCTCACTGTTAAAAAACACTAACAAAGTAACATTGTAAAGATCCACCAGTGAGAAATAAAAGACACTGATCCATAACAACACAGATTCCAAAATGCACTCAGAACTTCAGATCTCAGAGTTACTTGCTTTCATACATCTTTCATCCCCACTTTCTCCCTTCAGTACCCTTGCACAAAGTAACACAGTTTCTGAGCTGCCACAACCAGCCCAACAGAGAAAACAGCCAGTGAGGGCACAACTGTTACACACAGCAGATGGGGTAAAGAGAGAGAACTCTCATGAAAGTGGAGATGGTTTCTGTTTAAAAAAAAAAGAAAAAACAAACAAAAACCAACAACAAAACCAAAACAACAAACTGCAACAAAATACTGTGTCCAAACAGCATTCAAGCATCCTCAAGAAGCAAACCAGGATCCTTATTTCAGGATTATTAGATCAGTCAAGATAAATCCTTGTCAAGAGGCAGAGAAAACATATTTGGAGTGACATCAGTTGGCCAGTTAGCTTGTACTTATTACCAGGCTATCATATGCCATCCCAAGAGTATTTCTTTGTTACTGCCACTTTTCATTTCTGTCATCTACAGCGATTCAAAGAAGCAAAATAAACTCACTGAATGGACAACATCAGTGGTGCCAGTGCTAAAACAAACAGCACTATATGCAGGTGTTAGACCTTTTAATTCCATGTCTTGGTGCCATTTCCTGAGTTCCAGGAGCACACCACCCAAAGCCAGCCAAGTAGCAAGTTGCTACTAGAAAGAGAGGTTGGTGTTCAGAGGTGCAAATAGAGTCTTGTGTGTCTTACAAGCTCAGTGCATGTTCAGTACACATAACACAGTACATAATGGAACAAAATGTATGATCTGATATCTGGAATATATTTAAGTATCACTGACTGCAACAAAGATGGGCAGGCTGCACACTAGACCTATGCGGAAAGTTACATCACAACACTCCTCACACTTAAGAAGCAGCAGTCAGTCACACCAGAAGACCAACTTACATACTCCTTTAGAAGTGATGTTGTAAAGGTACAAGGAATGCTTGGATAAAAAAATCACAAAATAGTTTTAAAGACAACTTCAGGTAAAAATGATCTTAAAGTATGCCTGGGCTTTTTTTAAAGAAAATAAACTGGCAGAAACTGAGATGAAACATTTTCATTAATGCTGAGTATACAATGGCATGATAGGCATAACTTCAACCTGCTCTAGTTGAAAAAATGCTCTTTTTTTGTTCTGAAATGTCCACATTTTGTATGTAAGTAGAAGGAAAATTCTTAGCAAAGCCTGCAACTAATTTAAGATCCTGTACTGATAGATCATAATTAGAGAAAAGATGCTATTTTCTTACTTTGGAAAGGCTCTTCTCTGTACTGCAATGATTTAACTTACGGACTAAAAACTCTCAACTCAAATGTGAATTCTAAGAGAGATAAGACCAAATACATATATTGAAGTCACCTTTTGGAGCAGCACATAACAGCTTTCTTTGTTGATTTCTTTGTGTCAAAATTATGTTTTACCTACTGGATTAACATTTTGTCGATTAAACATCACTATTCCACCATAAAGTACTTTACCTAAGTGAACCATTAACATATCTAATCTCTATATTCTCCACTTCTCAGTAATTTTAGATAACAGTCAACATCTAGCAAAAGCACAGTAATTTATACATCCTAAAGTGCCTTTCTCAGTTCTGACACCAGTGTTTGATAAAAAAGTTTCTATATCCACAGACAGTAATTTTCCCAAGTAGGTATGAATCAGTATTTTGGTTCCCATGTTTCTTCCTCTGACACCAATGATTTCTTTTCCTTTGCATTTTTCTTTCTCAAGTCTTTCTCCCCTTTCTCTCTCCCTTTGCTACTATATTTAATCTTCTGATACCCACTTTGATGTTTTCTTCTTGTACTTTGCTGACTTTAATCCTCTTAAAAAAGACTAGCAGTTTAGAGGTTGTAAGCAGCCAAGAAAGGTTCCTATACTGTTATCCAAAACTCAGTGCCTCAGGTACAGAAGCAAACTTAGTAAATTTAGACACACAAGTAGGGCCTTTCTCTGCTTTTCCACCTTTGCTGTCCTATTCTGTCAGTCTTCTATCATCTTCAGGAACAGCAAGATAAAGTATCAATATCAGAATGAGAGTTTTTTTTCCATAAATACGGGGAAAACACATGTTGTCTCTTGACAGCTTTACCATCCCGCTTATCAATATCCCTTCTGTCTTTGAAGGCATCCATTTTAATCTTATAGTTTTGAAATCACTCTAAATATTTTCAACTTGTGTTTCCATTTTGTTACATCTCTAGCAGTCCTTGTCTGTTGTGGCTGCTATGAATCTGAAAATTGTACTTAAGGAGAATTTCCATTAATGGAAACTACACAAATGTCAGACTATAATCTCCAGTTGCATAAGCGTTAGTCAGTGAAGACAAAATTGTCACTTCAGTGCAGAGTCACCATTTTCTGATCATTCAAATAGCTCCTGAAAGATCAGGCCTTAAAAATCCCACTAGTATCTACCTTATTTTTCCCAAGCAAGAAAGTATGGGAAGTATCCAAAAACTGGGTTATGTATTTTACAATTATCTTACTGGTGTAAATTATCTGTAAAATAATTTAAATGCTCTTGCAGTTTAGGCAACATAAATTTGAGTAAATTTACAAGCATCAGTAAATCCAGTTTAAATGCTTCTATAAAACAAGTAATGATGATTATCAGATCTGAGGGAAAGATGAACTGATTTGCAGTATCTGGCAAAGCCACAGGAGACTTTATTCTTCTGAGACTCAAAAGGATCTGGTTCAGCACAACTAGCCTAGACACAGGCTACAAATGCATAAACAAAGAGAAGATCTAAGAACAACACACTTAAAGGTGACAGCATTTGATCTAAACTGCCACAGCAGAATATTAATAGAACAAAAATCTGTCTTAAGTGCTTTCAAGTTTCTTGGGCCTTATCCACACTCCCCTCAAGAACTTAGAAAAGATCAGTCACAACCCAAGGGTTCCAACAGGCATTGTCTATTCAGACCAAGTAAGGCCTCAGAAATGACAGCCAGCAGTTCATATAAACAACATTTTTGGGCCTTCTGAATCTTTAAATAAAGGCTGCTACTGGACTGAGGCACAATAATTCTGCCCATGCTAGTGATAATTTTGAAAATAACTTTTCTTTTGGATTAAGTGTTCCTATTACACTGAACCTGGACACTAGAACCTGGATTAACAACTGAAATTTAATAACTAAGCTGAAAAGTTCACCAGGGCAGTTCAACATGGTACTGGTTCATTATATTCTACTACAATTATTAAGGAAGAAGAAGAAATCTCAGTTAGAGGAATATGAGCTTTTGTCTAGTTTAGACCAAAACTAAAGCTTTCCTATGCCTTATTTCCTTTTAACCCAGACACATGGCCCGGTACATATAGCTCTTTCTCTCTCCTAAGATTGGAATATATCAGTGGTTTCGGTTACAGACACATCAAGAGCTTATTTCACTTAATATTTTCCTGAGACTTGACTGAAAGCAAGTAACTGCCTTTTGTGTTCTTCAGGTTTTTAAAAATTGGTATTCATGATCTATCAAATGGAAAGAAAAGCTGGTCAATACCTGGTATTTTGGAAAAAGAGATGTGTGTGGACAGATTGCCATTGTAAGGCCAGAACTATATCCTACAAAACACAATGTTTTCCCAGTAATTTAATTTTTTTTTCCTCTAAATGCATTCACTTTTTTCAGGTCTCCCCAGAGTTCTTGATTCACTTCACACGATATAGATATAAATTCTTTTTTTCTCTTATAAATGCTGGAGTCCACAGTCTCTGTCCTTACAAATCAATCAGTAAGGAGACATCTTCTTCTAATGAACAGATCAATCAAATCAGTCAGACATCTAAAGTTAAAGTGGTGTCCACCCACTACAAGATACAGGCTAGCAGGAATTTTGACTAACTGCATTGTGATCCTTTGTGTTCATCTCCACCCCAATGCTGAAAGTACCTTTTCCCCAAGAATTAATCCAGTGGCCTAAATCATGCACACTGCATTTTCTGCATTGATAATTACAGAAAAAAAATCAAAGGTTATTTATAGCATCATATTAATAAATAAATAATTTCAGTTTGGAAGCTCCTTAATGGACTATAATGACCAGGTCATTCATAGAACAGCTATAACAGTATCAGAAGGACATAGAGCACCTCCTGATTGTACCTTAGCTTATGGTTTCTTTCTGCACATATCATCCATGACTCATCATGGATGATCTATAGGTTCAGTTCGCTATCTGCCTATAACTGAAATCTGTATAGCAGTAATGTGGAATTTAATTCACACTTTCACAACTCATTATTTTATTCCATTCTTTCTAGATAAAATTGTGTATTTGGGGAAGAAACATTTCTTTCTCCACTCAATAAAGGACAGTATTCCTTAGAAGTTCAAGGTCTGTTTATGTATCCAGTAATACTGGCATAAGCAATGTCATAAAGCAGAAAAAATATTAGGTGTTTAGAATGATTCTTCTTTCTAACTGCTCCATAACAGTGGCCTTTTTTGTTGCACTGTGTCTGCATAGTAAAAGGAACTTGCAGGTATGATTAGAAACTAAGTTTTCATGCCTTTTATTCTAAAGCATCAGTGTCAATGTTTATGCTGAATTCTTAAATTAGGTTTCATATGGTAGAAAGTATTATTCCCAAAAATGAACCCAAAGATGTTATGCTTTTTCAAGACACACAGTTAACAGTTCATCTGTTTCTAAATGTCTGAAAAATGTACAACAGAAATGCTGCTTTACAGGCTTCTTGAGAGCATTACCCAGATAAGTGATACGAATATATTATTTTCCATTAACCTTCTGCCTACATCATGTTCTTATATAGTAACTGTTTTT
>NW_005054476.1:264522-276447 GCF_000277835.1 Geospiza fortis | reverse complement strand
AATGCTTATTATGTGACATATACTGAATTATTATTTTTCAGGTACCTTGGATTGGTGCCTGAAAGATATTGTTACATTATTCATTTAACCATGTATCAAAGTAAAGTCTGCCAATGTATTGTAGAAATCCAGCAATGTTTCAATAGTCCCTCAGGGACACAAAATGACAATTTACATCTTAGTAGCTCTTTTTTGCTATAGATGTTAAAATGATTTTATCCCCAAAAGGTGAGAGAAGTATAATTGACATACATACCAACACTGAGAACTATGCACATCCTTCCATAAAAGAATCTATCTTCAAGACTGAATTTATAAATAAATAAAATAAAATAACTACTTCTAAAATAAAACAGAATGGCTGGTTCCATTTCTCTTATTAAAAAATATTTTCTATTAAAAAATATGTATACATAGCTGTCCAGAGGACCTTTCAGTTTCTCAATTAAGTCCATCACTGTATTTAAATAGCAATATTAATGATTTTGAACTCAACATCAACAAAATCATATACTAGTATCCATTCTTAAAAGACCCAAAGATTGATTTAAAAATAATTGGAAGAGACTATTTCTTTGTATGACTAGGAGGGTGTAGGTTTCCAGCATACGATTCTTTCTTTAACCTATTATGTTATTGTTGTAGACTTGATTATATAATGATTCACTTGTATACTCATTTGAAATGAAAATGGTTCTCTAAAATTATTTCTAACCATTTTAGAAAACCTGAAATTAATGTCCAAGATAGTGTATAAAAAGTTCCAGCTCCAAACTTGGGTAATTAAAACCAGAACACTTCAAAATTCTTGCAGTTTATAGCAGACTGAAATGCAGGTTGGAAGAAACAGAAGACAAGTTATAAATCAAGTTTCAGTTCAGGTCAGAACAGCCCTCTGAAAAACCAACAGCTCCTGTTTTTCATGCACTGGTGAAATCTACAGCGGCTATTTTTTGAGTTTTATGTACAACCTCAGAACAACTTCTAGAGCCTTCTCCTACACTATTATCACATGGTGATTGAAGGACTGAATTGTTTTGTTTAAAAGCTTTGTTGTAATTTATTAAAAGTGATTCCTGAAAAAAACACCAACCAGATAAAAAAGTGATAAAATTTGAACACTTCCCAAGATAAAATCATCAGGTAATGTCCTAAATATTTTCACCTCATATTACCAATGTGATGTCAAAAGAGTCTGTCTTGTTTGTCTAAAGCAAAGCAGCAAGCAGAAGCCAGTGCCTCTTGAATGCTGATGTGTCTCACACTGCCTTGCATTTATTACTTTCATAAGACAAGAAAAGATGTGTTCCAGGAAGATAATCTACAAACAGTTCGGTTTGTCTCAGTCTTCTCTCAGTCTCCACAGGACCACCAAAGCAGACGAGAATGCTATAGTGCACCGGATTAAGTAAGAAGATGGGTCTGTTATCAAAGGATTCTTTTACCACTTGTTTCACAAAGTAAAAAGGCCAGAAAGCCAATGTTCAGAGCACTCAGCTAGGAGTCAGTTTTAAGTACTCTGGCTGGACTTCTTAGAAGAACATAGTTTCTGTATCAAAAAAAGGGGCAAAAGTTTTAACAAGCAAGTTTCCAACTGGGGGAAAATTCATCCTGAGCATGGTTAGGCATAGGTATACCCATCCTTGAAAATATGCAGAATTTGCCTGGACAAGGCAAATTTATCTAATTTGGAAATTGGTCTTACTTTGAACAGGAAGTTGGACTGAATACTTCCAAAGGTCCAATTGAACCTATGTTAGCCATGGATTCTATGCAATCACAGAAACATTTGGTTTCATCTGAGGTAATTTTCCAATGTCAGAAAAATCTGGCTTACAGGTAAGAAATACAGACATGAGATACTTAGAATTGGTTTCCATGGCATGCAGTCCCTGATAGCTGTTTCTTCCCCTACTCCCCACTGCCTACCCACAATTTTTGTCCCTCTGAAAAGTGATTTTTGTTTAGCTCTTGCTAGCCACATAGCTCAAGTCTGAATCAATCATGTGACATTTTACTTCCTACCTTGCTGACAGTCAAATAACAGCAGGTAGAGGATTTTGGAAAGCAAGATGAAGGAAGTCTATACCACAGCCAAGGTATGCAGTTACTGAAAAATACTTCTTTGTAAATTCTGCAGACAGAACTGCGCACTTCTTTGTAAAGCATGTAAGCACATAAAGCAAATGCCTAGAACTTTACAGTACTGAAAAGTACTTTCAAGTATTTTGTCCGCAAGCCATAAAGAAGAGAGAACAGTGTAATAGTTGCACCTTGAAATCTCCCCAAGATTGAAAAATATTATGGATAGACATTTTTGTCTACAATCTCACTTTTCTTTCCAAGTACAAAACACAAAGAATATATAGTTCATCTCCCTGTCTTTTAGAGTCACATAAATGGGGACGTAGCGTAGTTGATGAATATTCTACTATAGGTAAGGAAGAAAAAATATATATGAGATGTCAGGATTTTGGTTTTTGTTTGTATATTGTTTGTTCACTGGGGGTTTTTAAATATTTCAAGTACTTCTCTTTCACATCACTGTTGCCATTATTAATAGTATGGTAAGTACTACTTCAATAATACCCAGTCCAAAAAATTCACATATATAGAATCAAGTCCCTTAAGCCATGCTATTTTTGTCAGAAATAATAAACTTGGGTTCTGAGTTTACGTCTTGATTTTTCAACCACTAATGTTATTCATCGTCTTTTCCTGATTTCCTTCAAAAACATGAAGAAGACAATAGTAAAGTTTTCTAGTGAAAGTAGTTTCTGACCTGTCTGAGCGTAATCAAAACCCAGGGTTCTGATGTGGAGTACAGTACAGCACAAAATATTAATTTTACAATGGGCTAGATTTGTTGTTTGGATTATGCTACAAAGTATCCTCAATGGTTCAAATATGCATATGACATCGCTGTCCTGAAAAGTTTACAATTTAAAGTATAATGGAAGACTGTTGCAAATATGCACATGCCATGTTTTCGACTAGCTTGATTTTACACTTGTTTTAGAACTGACACATAATAGCTACGTTTCATTTAACTGGAATGATTTACATGGATTTAAATGCTCTCTTGTTAAGCCAGACATTTCAGCATCACAACTTTATACTGGTGTACAAGACAGGACAACTGACTACCAAGAAAACTGAAATTGATTACCCTTCTATCATCTTCCAGGACTAGTAAAGCCCAGCAAGTAAACTAGTTTAAAGCCAACTTATACAGCTGAGCTTTACCTTCAGATTTTATTTAGCACAAAGTAAAACAGCGGTGGCATTGGGTATGTGCCTACTTCTTTGGAAACAGAACTAGAGGGCAAACCAGTGCAGTATGGGTTACGAGCCTTCTCATAGTGCTTACAAAATTTCATTTAAGAGACTTATTGAAGCACTCATCCCGAGATGCTTGCAAAGGAATTTCCTTCTGAAATAGGAGATTTCTTTTTACAGTTTATTTTAAAAAATGGTCAGACTGTGAAACTTGAGAAGCTTATATTTAGACCTCCACAGAAATGATTTGAGATCCACAAGGCAGAGAAGTCAAAATTGAGATGGTAGATAAATTTTTTTGTATTATACTGCATGTTCAGCAGCTTTTTTTCTTCAATTGACAGAGTAATTAAAGTAGGTATGAACAAAAATTTATATATGGAACAACATCCCTGTAAATATACAGTTTATTAATTTTTTTTTATAACATATATCTTTAATTTTGCATTATCTCCACTGTCTGTTAATGGTTACTTTTGCTACACTATAACTCTACACTCTTGCTGTAACTGTTTCCATTCAGGACTGAGCACATAGATGGTAGCGTGACAATGACCGTATATGCTATAAGACCATTATTTTGCCAAGCAGAACACAAATAGTAGGCATATTTGAGAAAATGTCAATCTGGCTGTTCATTTGTTCAGCAGAGATACATAACTTCTATAAACCACAGTCTTTGTTACTTTTCAATTAATATCAAAGAGCAGTTCAATCTGAGTTTTTTGATATAAATACATGTAGCAATCTACTACAGAATTTATTTTTTGTAACATTACAGACCGCCTTCCTCCAAATATTCTGCCCTGCCATTTAAGATACAAAGCCTGTTTGCTTCTATTAAAAAAAAAAAAAGGATAACAAAGCATTTTCTCCAGAGGTTTCTCAGCTTAATCCTTGCAAGGTAGCTGTAGGGCCTATATACAGAAGCATTAAGAATTGCTTTAAAATATGGATGCACTTTTAGTTTCCAATAACTGACAAAGACTAGATTCACTTCTGTTTTCTGTCTTACTGCCTCCCATAGCGGACCTGGCTTGGCACTGTTACCCTCACCAGTGCAGCATTATCTGGCACTGGGGTTTGAGCTGATAACTCTAACTTTGCACTGTGGTGAGTCAGGGTCATCCCTCCATAATGTAATTACAGGCAGTAGAGGCAAAAATACCAAATGAAGTGCAATAGGCACTGTTCAAATCATACAAGTATTACAGATGGGGTTTAATGTGCAATCAATGTAAAAACGCAATACTGAAAACACAAAGTTACAAGCTTGGTCAACTACATAAAGGTCAAAGCATCTTCAGAAGCATTTCCACACCACCCTCTGAATTAGATTATACAAGATTATTTAGCAATGCTTATGTATCATATTTCTCCATCTAAATCCAGAAGACATTTCTCCATGCTATTTTTTTTTGAGACATTTAACTGAGTACTCAAAATGACATGAAGTTATTTTGTTATCTACACCAAAATAGCAAAATGTTTCTAATTTCGACACAGGAGAGTTGACCATATTGAGCTCTGAAAAATGCTGCTATTGGGTCATTTAGATCTAATCTAAACCCTCAGGAGTGTAATCATTTTTCCCCAGCACTTTTTCCCTCCCACACACAAATCAATTCCATGCCACCTACTTTTCTTTTTCCTCTCATATCTCTTGCATAGCCCTTGCATCCACCATTAGGTTTTCTAGACTGCTAAAAAAACACTTACTCATAAATTCCCTGGCAACAGCTGCTTCTACTTCAGCACACAGCTCTCACAACTTATGTTTGTGGCAGGGATGTGGTGTTTGGCTCCGTATTACTCAGGTCAAAGCTTCCAAGAGGCTGAGCAATGGAGCCACTACCAGGATTCTGATAGTGCTGGTGGTTCCTTGTGATAAGATTCTTTCCTGGGAGCATGAAAAGATACTTCTGTTTGAGGAACAAGAAGTATCTCTTAACACTGATGGTTCAATGCACAGAGAAGTTATGATTTTTATTTTTCTTTATTTGTTTCTTTGTATTTTCACTTAGCCTTATATCACCTAACACATGTAACGGCAAACTTTCCTTTGTTCCTTTACCAACCCAGCAGTTGCTGCTGTAAGATGACTGGGGCTTGTTTTTTGGGGTTTTTTTAAATCTGTATCTTCCTTGGCAAAATTACAACAGACACCACAAAACTGTAACTTGAAAAGCAGCCTACTAAATGTACGTGTTTCATTGCTTGCCTCAAGGAAAACAGAAACACATCATATCACGTACAATCATAGCACAACTTTCCCACTTGCTTTCAAGCATTCCTCATGAGTTCACTTTAAAATCTAATACTCCATACCTGAAATAACACTAACACAAACCTTTCAAAACAGCTTATGGTTCAGCCATTAAGAAATCATTTGGATTCCCTTGGAAACACTCTTCTTCCATACAACTTTGGGACCTTTCATGAACAAAAGGTGAACAAGAGCTGTTTTAATCTTTACAGGTGGTTAATGGTTGTTAAAGGCAGTAAGGGATTGCCTGAGCACAACAATTGTACTAGTCATGCTGTTTTCCAAAGACTGTCTTCCCGAAATAGCAATCTGCAAAATGAATGTGCACATCACACTTACTGTAACAACTGAATAAGCTTTTCTTTTAAGCGACTTTGCTGGAATTTCAATGTGAAATACCTAACACCAACATTTGCTTGACAACTTAAATCTACTCTTCAGCTAACATCTGCTTCTGAATCCTTGTTATTCTTGGTCATTTTAAACAAACATTATGACAAGTATCAGAAAGCACGGAGAAATTCTAAGCCATAACATAACTGCTTCTTCTGTTTTCCTGCATACAGATAGTCTAAGAGTATTGCTCATTTGCTTAATGTTTACTTTTCACTCAGGCTTGAATACAGTAATTCTTGCTTTCTGCTAGCATGATCCTAGGAGAGACTGACGACTCAGACTCAAAGAAGATACATAAAATGAAATTTAGTTAGGATTTAGATGACCAATGCCAAAACTGCAATCCCTAGTGCTTCTACTAAATACTTGCATTGGTCTGGGACTGCTTTACTTCATGGGCTCTTAAAGGTTTTTGTACTAACACCCCTAAGGTACCTAGAAGTCTGATGCTATATAAACATTGAAGCACCTTATAAATCTCAACCAAGCTGAAAAACTGGACCATTTCTTATGTTAGCTGCCGCAGAACAGAAACTCCTTCTCTTCTTGCCAAAGGACCTTGATTTGGTAGAGGTTCCTAGGACATGCTTCCTAAACTGGGCTGTACAAAAATTTCATTGGTAGCTACTTCTTTCTATTCTACACCAAGATGACTAGGCGTAGCCACTGTATATATAATTTTCTTCCCACTTCTCCATGCTCTTCATACAGTAGCTCAATGAGCACTGGGTCAAGGTATAGGAAGCTACAAAGAGAGTGAGGGAGGGGTATTAAAAACAATAGCATTCTCCTTCAAAATTGCTCAAATTCTCAGGTCCCAATCTTCTTTTTTAACAATGCTCTGGGACACACAGAAAAAAAAATCATTAATACAAAAAGAAAAAGAGAAGCTTGATTCTCTGAAAAGCAGAAAAAACTTCTACTATATCATACACACAGGCCCTAAGCATATTAGAAAGAAGAGTGCCTGGGCACTCTGGGTCTCCAGGCAAGCAGTACAGAATAGTTCACATCCACACCAGCAAACTTTCCTCTGCTTTTGAGCAGGCTGGCTGCAGGCAAAGTGCCTGTTGGAAAAAGCACTTGGAACAAGCTAACTCATGAACTGAGCTTGGAAACCATTTGAGGGTTGTCCAATGAGCAGAACTGTACTCACAAAACAACACTGCAGATTAATCCTCTTCTGAAACAATTTAAGGCACTGTTTAATGTCCTACATATCTGGCCATGTAGTATCTGAAATGGAACTGAAACTGTGAACACTTTGACTTGCCCTCCCTCAACTTCCCATCTAAGACTAACAGTTAGGCAGTGGCTACAGTCATCTTAAATCACGTATCACAAAAAAACTTCCTTAAATACTCTTTTCCAGATGACCCTGGACTACTTGGGAAAAACACTTGCTGATCTTCAGACCGACTTTTTTTTTGTCAAGAATAGTTTTTGAATAAATAGATTTCTCTGTTCTAGAAGTTATAATGTTTATCATAAATTTTTCACAATACAAATAATTCAGAAGAACTAGTGAAATTTTCAAAGGCCTATCAAAGAGTTTGGAAACTAAATATAGATCTAAGTCACTTACACCTGGTATAACCTGAAGTTACTGAAGCAAGGAAAAATAAACTCGCCCTCTGGAAGCTCTTAGCCTGAAGCACATACCAGTAGAACACAGTAATTTGAATACCAAGTTAGTTCTTTTGAATTATTATCTTTAAATTTACTTTCAGTATGTTAAAAACAGACCAACGGAGTGTCTTATCAAATTAACAGAACAAATCCCAAAGGCCCAAAAGCTTTATGGACTCCAAGTACAACTGGTTGTCAAAGGGACTTGTGTTTCCCTGAGAATACATTATTTATCAAAATTAGACTGAAGTTCTTAAGTTTGCTAAGCAGTTCTGAAAAAATTGTTCAGTGTCATTTTGTCATATCAATGCACTTTGTTTCTTTTGACTATTTATTTCTAGAGAATTAAGTATCCTCCTAATTATTAGTGTTGCTTGGGCAATAGAATAAAAAATATTAAAATGGCTTACTCAAAACTTCACTTTATAGGAAATATTCTAATATAAAGTGTTACTCTTTTTTTTTTACATAACAACCAAATAATTAGTAACTATTCTCTTTACACAACAAATTTATGGAAGTGTAGTTTTTTAGACTTCATGCACAAATTTTGGTACTACTTACATTTCAAGATCAGTGATAACCATATACCCAAGAAAAAAACTAGAAAGCAATAGAGGTTCTGGGCTTTAAGTCCTTTAGAAATCACTTTCTGCTGCTTTCAGTTATGAAGAATATTAGATTTTAAGTGGTACGTACCCAAAGGATTTCCTTTCTGTGTTGGTAACTCCAGGTCGCTGGAAACTGACGTTTCACCAACACTAAATTTTGACAATTCTGTCCCGAGATATGTAACCTGTAAAAAGAAATCTAGATGGATAACTGATTGTTTTAATTAGTATTTTTTGGGGTTTTTCTGATAGGTGTAGAAACTTCACTTTTCTTTTAAAACTGAGTTTATGCACTTCTAAGTCTAATCTGCATCTGTCAAGATCAAGGAGAAATTATGCTAATTTGAATTCTAATTTTAAAAAACCCCAAGCATAATACAGCCCATCTGTAATGCCCTTTATTTCAGTAAGTTTGTTCATTTTTATTCAAGCTACCTCTTAGCTTTTTCTATCAGTCTTAATGATCTTTAAAGCAACTCTTTCAAATCCCTTTTAACTTACAGTGTGAGCATTCCATGTTCTTTCAACATTCATGATAAGTTCATCACTGTACAACTATGTAGCTACAGCACTTTCTTTGCTGCTCATTCATTAAAAGTTAGAAGATATTTAAAATTCAGGCTTGTACCCTCTTTTGCTTTTATAACAGTAAGGAGATTAGTGAAACCTGTTACAGCCATTGATTATTGCTAATAATAATATTGCTTTGGGAATCAAATGAGGCCTACCTTATTCCACGCATACTTCCATGTCACAGAAATATCACTTCCTAGTATATCTTTAACCCACTGAACTGGATTCTGTAGTATTTGTCCTTTATTGGTTCTGATCTTGCCATTCTTCAAGAGTGTAGCTTTATGACTAAATTCCTAAAAAAAAAAAAATAAATAATTTCAATTCATAAATTAACAAATATAAGATCTTTGAAACATGAAAAATGCCAAAGAACAATATAGCTGAAAAGTTGCAGCTAATTCTGTTTTTCTCTGGAAAAAAGTAAAGTAATCTAATGCCACTATCAAAAACTGTACAAAATAAAGATGATTTATTCCACCAGAATAAGAAGCTTTAGCCTATCAGAGGACAAATCTCCCTATGTGTGTTTGTCAGAACTGTATTTGTATTTTAGTTCCTCTTACACATAAACAAGGCTTTGAATAAATTAAGGTGCAACACTGAACTCAGGCAGTTACACGAGGCAAATCTGTGCAACAACAAACTGCTATACAAGGTACATATATGTCAGAGTGAAGTTTCAGAAACCAGTCAAACATGAAACATATTTGCACAAAAAATTTCACTTATATCAAGGGATATGACTTACGTGTTTTAGGAGGAACCTAACAGCCTTACCTTATGCAAAATTAAGTACGAACAAACTTATTGTTAATGCCTCTTTCATAATGTTAATACAGCCTAGTTCTGCAAACATTTACACCTCTCCAGAAGCACAAGTTATGGCTGTTTATAGTTGAGTAAGTCATGGTTTTGTCATATTGGCCTCAGTTGACTAACACAGCTAAATAATGCAACAATTAACTCTTGATCAATTCTGCCAAAACTTAGTAAGGTCACTTACCATTCATAAGGTTAAACAATCCAAGTAAGAGAATGATGCACCAGAAAATACATCTCCTACCATATCCACTGGCTTGGGGTTGCTTTAAGAATTAAACTAAGACAATTAACCCAAATATTTCAATGAGCACTCAACCGAGTTCCTAAGTTCAGAGTTTCACAACCTAGGTCTACAGTATTCAACAATTGCATTCTCCCCACCCAAAGCTAACCTTAAGTAAGGACTACAGACCAGCTGTATGTTGTTATCAAATACATCTCTATAATGATAAAGAAGGGAAACTGACTGATCATATCTTTGCAATGCAACAGACACTGGCTTCTAAATTTTGATTTCCGTGGCACTGTCTTCCAAGACATAAATGAGTGTCATTTTCATCCTAGTAAAGATGACTGACTTCTCTACATGCCAAACACTTGTACTTGCAGCACTGGGTTATAATTCCTTAGGATCTACGTGCATCAAGCTGCTATCACAGACAACTATCTTGAAAAATTACAGTAGGAATACCGAATTTTTCATCCTTCCACTTAGTCATCTTGCGGTTCAAATGAATATTACATGTTCTTGAAAAAAAAGAAGCATGTCTCCACACCTATCATATGGCCTGATATACAGCCTTGTGACTTACACTACCCTATGTTCCAGAATACAAGACCACACAAAATGGTTGCTCTCAGCAGAAAACCATTCCTGAGATTACAGGTGTAGGAAAAGGAGTTCTTTCTACATTAACTAAACTGGTGAGTTGGCTGAAAAAATCTTTACATATTTTATCAATATGCTGCCCTGGAAATTAACTAGCTGTGTTGGTTTTGCACAGCCTGGTTTATTGCAGCAGAGGGGGGCCACAGAGGTAGCTTCTGTAAGAACCTGCCAGAAGCTTCCACCATGTCTGGCAGAAACAATCCCTGGTGGCTCTGAGGATGGACATGCTGCTGGCTAAGACTGGACCAATTAGAGATGTTGGTAATGTCTCTGTGATAACATATATAAGAAGAAAATCAAAACAAAATGGACAGAGCTCTTCCTTGCCAGAGAAGAGAAGGAGGTGAGAATATGTGAAGGCAACAACATGGAGACTCCAAGGTCAGTGGAGAAGGAGGGGCAGGAGGCGCTCCAGATTCCTCTGCAGGCCATGGTGCAGACCATGGTGAAGCAGCTGTGCCCCTGCAGCCCATGGGGATCCATGGGGGATGCAGAGATTCACCAGCTGCCCATGCTGGAGCAGGTGGATGCCTGGATGAGGCTGTGGTCCAATGGGAGACCCTATGGAGAGAGGGGGCCCTGCTTCCAGGCTGGAGCAGCCTGGCCTTGGAGGACTGCACCCCGTGGAAGAGTGACCACGCTGCAGCAGTTCTGGGAGGACTGTCTGCCTGTGGGAGGGACTCAGGTTACAGCAGTCTGAGACGACTGCTGCTCATCAGACTGGAATGGGGAAGTTCACTGAGAACTGTGTCCTGTGGGAGGGACCACATGACTAGCAGGAGAAGGACTCCTCTCCCTGAGCAACAGAAGAAAACCTTGAGTGATGAACTGACCAAAATTCCCATCAAAACCCAGTCTCCCTGTACTGTCAGTGGGAAGGAAGGAGGGCTGGGGAGAAGAGGTGTTTTTTAAGGGCTTATTTTTACTTCTCATTAACCTCCTCTGATTTTGTTAGCAATAAATTCTCTTTGTATATCTGAGTTGAGCCTGTTTTGCCCTTGGCGTGTTTTCTCCTGGTCCTCATTTCAACTCATGAAGCCTTCATTAAACTTTTCTCTCTCCTTTGCCCACATGTGGCAGGGGAGGGCAAGTGAGTGACTTTTGTGGATGTCTGGCATTGGGCCAGTGTCCAATCATGACACGAGCTCACATCTCGGAATTCAGTCAATGATTCCCTCATATGCTCAATACTAAGCCAGGTCCCTAGCAGCTGTTGTGAAAATCTGCTCTTTATTTGGAGGGACGGGAAATGCTTTTGTATTAAAAAAGAAGGGTTTCTTTTCTTTTTTAAATATGGTTCATACCATACTGTATGCTTACAGAATCAGCAAGCATGTAAGCAAGAAATTTTGCATGTATTCATGCCTATCACAGCACTACAACTCCAAATGTCACATTTTTTATTTGAGGGACTTGACAATTGTTTCCAAGAATGACATTAAGTCATAACAACAATT
>NW_005054476.1:219877-264512 GCF_000277835.1 Geospiza fortis | reverse complement strand
TTCCTGCTCCTTCCAGTATGAAAATCATGTAGATTTTCATGAAAATCAATGTAGATCAGCCAAAGATTCCACTCTGGTTCTAGCAACAAGAAATATTAGCAAACTGGTAATGCAAAGTTAAACACAAATTTTACTTATTCAATATTCTGGGTCTTAAAATCATGGGCTGACAGAAGACTTCATCCATATAATTTTCCTTTTAAACTCATGAACAGTTATCTATAACCAATGAATAAAAATACTCACTAGTAAGTGCTGAAGATGCAGATGAAACCATGAGAACTGCTGTTTCCCGATTTAGTGTGGGGAGCATTTTTATTATCCACTAATATTAATATTATTACTATTATAATTTCTCAACAATTACCTGCAGTTTGAATTCTAAAACATTTTCTCCGGGCTTTATTCTTCCCAATTCAAGTAGATCTATTAACTGATTCTTTTTCTTACTCCTCAATCCATATCTCACTTGGTTTTCTTCCCATTCCTGATTACCATAACTCTGTGAAGATTTCTCACTGATATTTGCTGGAGGGTCTGTATTTGAGGAAATATTAGTAAGCATCAGGTTGGCATTAAATGAATTCTCACTACTCTGAAAGACCATTTGCTGCAAAGTATTACAGAAGCTCTTTGTAGATGCTACTAAAATTTCTTGCTGCGGCTGCCGTTGCTGCTGGAAAGCTTCTTTCTTATTCACATATCTGTGCAGATCCTCATGTGAAAGAATCTGCTTGCAGTGACTGGTTGTCTGATAGACATTCTTACTGACAACAGTGCTTTGGGATTCTACAGTATTTAATGTGTTGGTCATTGAAGTGCAATTTAAAGACCTGTTTCTTTGTCCTACAATTGCCACACAATCAATGTCTTTTGGCTGGGAACACTTTGTTTTAGCAGTGGAAATAGTAGGTTCTGAAGGCAATGTCATCACTTCTGCAGCATTTGTCAGCTTTGACATGTTGTCAAAGGCATATTCTCTTACTCTGTTTCCAGATGCCAAAGCATGATCAGAAGCCTCCTTGCTTGTAATTGCTTCTTTATTTGCTCCTGTTTCATCCAAGCAGATGTGTGGATGCTGAATGCATTCCTGAGCTGGAAATCTATTTCCTAAAGAGACATGTGCTTCTACTCTGTTTCCATTAGGCTTGCTGGCACCAAGGCCCATACTAAATGTTACTGTATTAGGACACATTATTTCATTAGCAGTTAAACTTTGGCTTGTATCACTTCCATGAAAAGTAACTAAGTTTGAGATTTGCTTCTCTGATGATGAATTGAACACCTTCTTTGTTTTTCTGTAATTTTTTAATTTCTGTACTAATTTTTCCTGGTTTTGGACAACAGTCAACAGGCTCTTTTGACTAGAAGCAAGGTTAACTAATTGTTTCCTTAGTGCACCTTTTTTAAATGATTCCACTGAAGCCCTATAAAAAATAAAAAATAAAGACATTGGAGTTACTGTAAATACAAAATTAAAACAGTTAATAGACATAACAAAGAACAAGAATACGTTTCAACATTTAAAATCTCCCATTTAAAATTTGAACAATATTTTTATCATGTATGAAGTTTAATGTTCAAATCCCAGGTTTATGAACAATGAAGTGCAGAATCCCAAAGTAGGATACAGAATTAAGATGCAGGTGGGAATCTCATAGAATTAGAATGTTAATCATCAACTTCGGAAATAGCCTTGCCTATACCATCCTTAATTCACCGAATTTATACTTCTATACCACCTTTAATTCAAAGAATCAAAACTATGCCTGTACTATATCACCAACTGCTCCGTTATTACCACAAATCATAGTAGCACATTGAATCCCATGTCTCAAAAGTCTACTTTGGAGCCTTTTAAAATGAGTTCAGGATGACCTCCTGAAGGATGATACTATAAGGATTTTTTTATGGTGTACACAACAAAAAGATTTCATAAAGCTACCAATGTAATAATTCCACATGACCTTTAAGTAAAGAGGACAGAACAGTTTAGGATGTTGCCTGCGTAATCTGGGAATGCTGTACCTTCATCAGACCCTGCTCCCAGACTGAGCCTCCTTCCTGTGAGACCCCTTCCCCGAGGGACTTTACCTCCTTTCTGCTGGAAGGGAATTTACCCCTTTATTTACTCCACTTTCTTTGGTACAAGAGCCATCAACTCAGCATAACTCTATTTTCTCCTAATTCCCCTTAATGAGACAAGTGGCATCACTATGATACTAGCACCATTTTGGGAAGATAGAGAAGTAACCCAAGTTGTGGGAAATGGAACTACAGTATGGCTTGCTTTTAAGGCCACGTACTGCAAAGATGCCATGGCAGGTAACACCATACCAGTCTCAAAAGAGACTGTTGAGGGGATCAGGACAAAGGTACACTAAGACTAGATTTCTCAGAACAAGGACAGAAAAAAAACACCTTGACAGTATTGTTGTCTGTACTGTGATACTGCTTGGTATCTCATGTGCTTGGAATACATGTACCATCAACATATTAGCATACAGTCAATCATTGAGTAATCCATGGCAACTGTGGGCTTTTACACAGGTTAGTGAGGCTTCCACACACTTTTTTAACAGTTTTTGCTCTGGGAAGTTTTATTGCTTTATTGCTATACAAGTACAAAAGAAGATGCAACTGAAGAGGCAAAGATACTGCGACTAAAATGACAAAGTAACTTACAGCCACTAACAAATATAATACTTCTTTTTTGTTAATTTTTCTCAGGTAAAAGATATACCTTAGTACCTTAGTACAGAAGACGCTAGCACCTATATCTAAGTACAGAAAAGGAACAATGTAAGTAGTATCTCTCTCTGGGCCAACTAACTAAACAACTGGAAGCTGGAAAATGTGATGATGCCTCCTGATCTTCTATGGCTTGTGTGACAAAAGTTATAAGCCAATTAATTAAAAATAAGATGTTTAATATAAAAATAATAAAAAGCAAATACAATGTGATTTGGAATACAGCTCATTACTATTGATGGATGGCTGTTATATTAGCTGCAGGATATCTGCAATATCCAGAAATATTTATCACTTCACTCTGGAACATAGACTCAATCTCAATACTAGAAAACAGGTAAGTTTGTGTGGCTATTAATTTTACTGTCCTTGTTTCTTAACTCAGTCACTATTTTGCCCACAAGGATGATTTGGAGCTCCAACTCCTCATAAAATCCTTTTTAAAAACAGTTATCTGTGTAATATGTATATCTTACATTTTATAGCTGGCAAAATGGCTTGTGACAGAAATATTTCAGTCTCTTTGTTCAACCAGCCTTTATATTTTGCCATGGGACTACCTGAAAGTTTTATGCTGCTGCTTTTACACGACCAACCAAATCCTGCCCACAAAAGCAAGAATGGAAACATCTTCATCAGCTGGCCTAGAAGCATCTGTTGAATAGGATGCTACATTGTTAGGTGAGCACTCACCATATGACCAACCTTCGGTACTTCTCAGAAGGAAGTAAAAGGGGCCTTGTGAGAGCTAGCATCATGAAGCTCCTAATTCACACAGTCCGTGCTCACACTAAGATGAGCAATTTTAGGTGACATTTTAACTGTTCTCACAAAAATTGAATGTCTGCAAGCATGCTTCAAGCCATTTCTTTAAATGGCTCTTGTTGGCCATTGGCTGAACACTCCTAACCTAGGAGTGCTGAAGAAACAAATCAGAGTCAGGGACACTCCAAACAGTGTCTTGAGTTGCTATTACTTTCTTCCATGATACTGCAAAATAAATATAATTGCTCAATACCCCCATTTCCTAATTCCTGCTTAGGTATCATGGTTCCATGAGGAGAAAATCCTGCTTATGAAACCTGATTTCCTTTTAAAACAAGGTAATCCACCTAGCTGATCAAGGGAAGCCAAATGATGTAATCTTCTTGGATTTCAGTAAAACTTTTGGTACCATCTCTCACAGGATCCTTCTGGACAAAATGTCCAGATAAACACATCACACAATGGGTGAGCAACTGACTCACAGGTCAGGCTCAAAGGCTTCTAGTGAATGGGATGACATCAGGCTGGTGTCCTGTCACAGGGTTCTGTGATCTTAAACATCTTCACATCTTCATCTTCACTAATAAGTTGGATGCAGAACTGGAAGGGATACTAGGCAAGTATGCTAACAATACAAAACTGGGTGGAGCTGTTGACTCCCTCGAGAGCATGGAGGGCCCTGCAGAGGGACTTCAACAGATGAGAGGACTAGGCAATCACCAACCATGTGAAGTTCAATAAGCAAAGTGATGAATTCTGCACCTGGGATGGGGCAAGCCTGGATGTATGGACAGAATGGGAAATGAGATGCTGGGAAGCAGCAACATGAAAAGGGACCAGTGGGTCCTGGTTGATGGCAAGCTGAACATGGTCAGCAGTGCCCTGGCAGCCAGGAGGGCCACCCATGTCCTGGAGGCATCAGCCAGGCAAGGGAGGGGATTGTCCTGCTGTGCTCTGCACTGGGGCAGCCTTGAGTGCTGGGGGCAACTCTGGGCGCCGCAATAGCCTCATGTAAGGCTAGAGAGTGTCCAAAGGAGCACCATGAGGGAAAGGTGCATCACACAGGGAGTAGCTGGGCAGTGGAATAGGCTCTCCAGGGCAGTGGTCACAGCATCAAGCCTAACAGAAGTGTGTGGACATTGCTCTCAGGCACATGGTGGGATACTGCTGTGCAGGCTAGGAACTAGACTCGATGATTGTTCTAAGTCACTTCCAACTCAGCATATTCTGTGATTCTGTGTTTTTCCACACATTCTGTATCATTCACTACCTAATTTCAATGCTCACTGTGAGTACAGCAACTGATTATTATGCATTAGCTAAAACCTGAAGTTCTTCTTTCATGTAACTGAGGTAACTGAAGACAATACTGATCATGCTTCCAAAAAATCTGAATGAAAACCACATAGATGTACTTTTACACCACTATATGTTCCTAACAACTTCTATCACTACTACTGCAAAGAATAGCTTTCTATGAATACAATCCTTGTATTCTACTTACCTGTATTTTTTAGCAAGGGTATCCCTCTCTGTTTTCTGGTTTGCAAGTACTTCATTCAAAGTGTCTTGTATCTGAGACAGCCTTTGGATATACACATCTGTTCAATATTTTGAAATAATCAAAATTATGATAGTGATAAGAAGTAGGAAATCATTTCATTAATAGCATTTTCAGTGTAGCAAATGCACAGCCAAAGTATAAAGACACTGCTAGAGCAGTATCTTATACTGTAATGCATGCTGGTAGCTCCTAACAATTGGAGCACTTTTAATGAAATTCTTACAGAAATAATTAAATACAAGTTTAACTATAAAAAATTAGCAGAAGTACTAGAAAATTCTGAAGTGCAAGTACCTTGTTTAGGAAATTATTAAGAGAAAAAGGAATTAATTAAATTGCCCTATGGATGATAAGCCCTGAAAATTTTCAAGCTCTTTGTGTTGCAAGTAGCTACATAACATGGCAATTATACTGAGGCTACCTGCAGAAGTTACACAATTTTAACAAGGTGCCTAAACGTTTCATTTGAAGTATTACGAAATAGCTTAATGAACCTAGACTGCTTCAAGTTGCATACAAAGGTAAAAGCATATCTGTCCCAGTTTTACACAGTTTCCAACTCATATTATAAAGTTAAATTATAAAGAAGAGCAATTATAAATTCTTCTTTATACACCCTATCTTGTAGACATATAAATGAGGGTTAGAAGTCACAACCAGTGGATACCACTGGGATAACTTGCTAAAATTGTAACCTAATTCCTGAAACTTTGAAAGTCAATACAAGCTTTACATAATCAGGAAAAAATGAGAAATTACAATATTAAATTGGAATTTGTAAAATGTTTCCCCAAACATTTTTCACAATACCTACCAGTATTTGCCTACTTAGTAATATGTAAATATTGCTCTTATTAAGGCAGTTTAATACAAATTTTGTATCTGTTATTTATAGTAGATTTCACTGCATGGAAATATAGTAGATTTCACTGCATGAGATTTTAGCCTACTTTCTTTTGTCTTAGTTCAATCTTGTGCCTCATCAATAGTAATGACTATGACTTAGTTTAAGAGGTGCTACATTACTAATGCTTTTGTCAGTATCGGTAACAGATCACCATGTTAATTTCTCTCATACTCCTGAACAAGAGAAGTCTGATTACTCCTGAAAAGGAGTAGTCTGATAGTTCTTTTTGCTCATTCATGAAATTGCACTGATGTCTGTGCACAGGTGTCTGTCTGTTGTATCATCTACCTATCTGCCAAATATTTTTCAAGAAAACACCTATTTTAATTAACTATACCCCATAAATCTGAGTTGGAAGCAATCCATGTAATTCCATATTTCACATTTATTTTTAAAGGGATAAATTTATTTGTAAATACCATTTGAAAGGTTTAACCTGTATTTAGGAATGTAAATTTAAAAACAAACCCTTTCTTTCTGTCAGAAGGCAAAACTGTTTCATGAGTATGAGATGCTCCAATTAAACAGCCCTGCCTAGATGGGTGAGGGCAGCTGGGGAGAGAGACCTTGGTCAAAGGCATTCTGCCAGGAAGCTATGCCTCTTGAAGCATCATGGCATGGATACAACAGACTTAACAGATACACAGCAGCAGCAACACGATCACCTAAGTCACTGTCACTTAGTAAATTCTTGAGATTAATCTGAACTGAGATTTGATAGCCTAAGACAAATTACACCTCTGGGCATCAGCATCTCTGAAACTGCCCATCATTCACACTGTCTGCTGTAAAGAATTCTCTTTTTTCCTCTCATAAATTACTTTAGGCTCCTGGAAGTCTAGCCACGTCAGAATAAAAATGCTGCATCTGCTACTTTACCTACAGACATAGCTGTTCTTGGTCGTGCAGGGGCTCATGTGCTGATAATTGAATAATGCTGCCAGAAGTATGCATTCTTATCTAATAATCCCTTTTTATATAATTAGGTTGACTTGAGACACATGCCTTCAAGCGACATGCCTTCCTTTTCTGTCATAATACTCATTCCTGTGTAACAGAAAGTACTTTGGGAAGTGCCCACTCCTGAGAAGTGTTATTAAAGTCTTATTCTCTGAAGCTGTATTTTCCAGAAGAGATTCAAATATATTATGTGCAATAATGTTTTAAAAACAGTTATATTGCCAAAGATATTTACCCACTAAAAATAGGTGAAACACTTCCATTTATGTCTACCTGCATCTTTTGAAGTTCTCAACTCAAACAGCAACAGTTCTTCCTGCTTCTTTTCTGTATCCTTTATGGCAGCAACAGACTCATGTTAACAAACACAGAAATTACCATAAGAAGTAGAACCAAGTACACCATACAAAACAGGCCATGACACCTGGCCTGCAGTTTAGGTATTGCAGACTCAAGTAATTCCAGGTTGGGGATTACTGTGTAAAGGCAGTGGGGCACTGGTAGGACAGAGGTAAACAGTGACAAGAACATGCTCTGCAAGGGGCTGTCACAGCCTGAGTTTGCTGTGGCATTCAAACTAGTCCATGCTCAAGAGTCTTCCAGAAACCTCTGAGTGCACAGCAAAGATTGGACAGTGAATTTCACCATGACAGCATCATCTAGACAATGCAGGCATAGGTTACAGACACCAGGAAAAGCTAACAATTTGTGCAAAAATCCTCCTTGTTGTTCTGTGGTAAGATAAACAGTATCTAAATATCTTCATCATCATGATGGCAATTCATTACTGTTTCAAAAAGAACCATTCTGGAAATGCAATTAAAAGCTTCAGATCTCACAACCTTTTTTCCTATTTTTATAAGCAATAAGAAATCTGTGTCAGTATTGACTACTGTTTCCACAATAAATTTAAATGCACAGGAATTATGAACAGAGAGAGGTGATTATAAACATACTCATCTATGTAAATCACAACTTATCTTCTATAACTCTCTGCATGCTGCTGGTTTTACACACATTTCAATGGATTATTTATTTAAATTATATTTATATATTTTTCAGTCATCAAATGTCACTATGCAGTTGTACACCACAGAGCAGTTTAACAAAACTGTAATCTATACTTACCACACTATATTTCTCATGTTGTGTCTCCAAAGCTGCATCATCATTTTTATAGCAGTCATTACAATGATGTTTTGATTTTTCCTCTCCATGATTAAGAAAAAATAAATAAAATTTAAAATTAATTTTCAGGAGTACCATAATAATATAGGTTAAAAAGATGCAATGGCAGGTCAACTAATCAAAAATATCTTGTATATGCAAAAGAGACCAAATTTAGGCAGCATACAGAAATGAAAGCCACCACTTTCAAAACTAGTAATTTCCCTTCCTGTGAAGGGAAATACAGATAATTACAAAAAAGTGAGTATCCAAATATGTTCTTTTTACAAAAATCTGAGTGTCCAAATATGTTCTTCTTCCAAATATGTTCTTTTCTTTCTTTCTCTTTTTAAATACAGATAATAACAAAAATCTGAATATCCAAACATGTTCTTTTTCTCATTCTCTCAGAAAAAAACAAAACCCACTCACATGCTATTTTCTGTAAATAAAAAAATAAAAAGCATTCAATAGTTAATGGAATTAAAAATACTTGTGTCAAACTATTGAATGTATAGTTTTTCCTTAAGACTACAGGGTAATCCTGTGATTTATATTACATACCAGCAACTTCAACAGTTTGAACAGGAAGTACAGAGTCTGTAGCACCATACGACTTCAACAGTTCTTTCATTTCTTCATCACAAGCTTGATTCAAAGCACTTTCTCCTGAACCATCCCTCTCATTGGGATTTGCTCCATGCTGCAGCAGAATCCTGGCTGCCTATTATGCATTTTTGTTATTTGAACAGTGGTAATTCTTGTTGTGGACTTACTATACAACTACATGTTTTATATCTAACATACATCACAAATAATACAGGTTCTCTAGATACTCTAGAGAGTATATAAGTAAATAAAATACTCTACAATCATTATACTGGCAATCCAAATTTAAAAATCCCAAATACTTGGCTATTGTCAACACAGATTTCTATCTTACATTTCTTACATTTTTCCATTAAAATACACAAATAACTCACAAATTTTCACAAAACACGTAATTTTTATAGTACTAATTTTTATGATTTTATGGTAATATAGAACAATTACAAAACACCATGTATCTAAATTAAGAGGAGCTGGTCAACTGCATTAAGACCAAAGTACAGAATAGAAGTGCATTTCTTCCTTTAAAATTGGTTTAGGTTTCATGCACTGATAATTTTTTTTTCCTAATTCCAAAAAACATGAAGTTTGCTTAATGGCAGAATGTGGAAATCAGATTAGTGGCATCAGTGGAATCATCTACCCCCTAAATTCAAATCATATGAAAGTACTGATGAGGTCAAACCTTGGATGGTAAAAGAATTTTCATATGTATGACTTCTCAGCTTTAGCATTTCTTCTTATTTCTTACACTTAAGAGTGCAGTTAAGTAGGAAAATGCATCAGAACAAGAATTCTGACTCAAAGTTCAGAATGTTCTCTTGTTGGTTTACCCCCAAAATACTGAATAATACACTTATACCTGTGCAAGAATCCTACTGATAGTTTGGCTCCAAGCCTGTAAAATCATCCCCTTTGTTTTACCCTTGCTCACAGAAGAAGATAAATGTGATGAAACGTGAATTGTCCTGACAGAAATAGAAGAAGTATGTTTGAGCCAATTTGGCGTCACTTTTACACTTCAGTTCCCCAGAACTCACTCTGTCAAAAGAACATTTTATTTATTTCTGTGCAGGGCTGGGCAGCACAAGTCAAGAAGAATGTGAAGGTCCTTGAATGTGTCCAGAGGGCAACAAAGCTGGTGAAAGTGCCAAGAGATGTGTTCTGTGGTGAGCCGCTAAGGACTTTGGGCTTGTCCAGTTTGGACAAAAGGAGACTCAGTGACCTCACTGCTGTCTGCAGCTTCCTGAGCATGGAAGTACGGAGGGAGATACCCATCTTCTCCCCCTGGGATCCAGCAACAGATGAGTGGGAATGAGTCTAAGCTGTGCTAGAGGAGTTTGCCTGAGAGGTGGTCAATGTCCCAAGGCTGTCAATGTTTAAGGAACATTTGGACAATATTAATATTATTTAACTTCTGGTTGGCTCCAAAGGGATCAGGCAGCTGGACTAGATGATCACTGCAGGTTCATTCTAACCAAAACAGTCTGTTTTACAGAACCACAGAATGGTTTGGGTTGGAAGGAACCACTTCATAAAAAATTGTTTATTTTTAAACAACAAGACCAGAATCTTTTCTTTATAAAAATATTTTTTTTTACAATTAAGGTAGTGAGACACTGAAACACATTGCCTACAGAAGGTGTGATTACTCATCTCAAGAAATGTTTGAAGTTTGGTAGGACAGGGCTTTGGGCAAGTTAAGCTAGTGAAAAGAGGTCCCATCAATGACAGAGGCCGTTATGGCTACATGCTATTCTCCTCCCCTGCTCAAGCCACAACCACCAGGGGCAGTGGTAATAGATGCATCCAGCCTACTCCACACTTTGGGGGGGAAAAAGGGCACTGTCAAGTGACCCAGGCATCTTATTGGTATGGAAATATGACTGTGAGTCAATCACCTTACTGCATAAATAGTGCCCAGCCCAGGGCCCCTTGAGCTTTCTCACACAGTAATGGGCTGCACACCAGGATCTCCCTTTGAGTAGGGACACATCTCAGCATTACTCCTTGAGGCACAAAAATTCTTGTCACAACAGATTCTCCGTAATTGATGCTAAACTTTGAAATCTTAGCTAAGTGATAGAAAGGATTGATTGTGAACATACAGTCCTCTAGACATAAACTGCTGACTGAGTCTGGAATGAAGTCTGGATCTAGCCATCTGAGAAGGAGTTTAGAAAGCAAGGGGGTCCTTTCTGAACATCATGACTCAACAGAAGGGTCCCTCCTTACAGTTGGGACCCTGCTCTCTATGCAGTAAACAATAGAATTGTGTTAAACAACTGTCCCATTTATCAGTGAACTTTGTTAACTCACTGTTTTATATCACTAAAGCATATCATTTGTTCTCTCTTAAGTGAGAAGTGCATCACTCCCATCTGCGGCAGCACTGAGCTATCAATAAAGAATGTTCAACTTTAATACTGTTTTTAAAAAGCCCAAGCCTGACAAAGAACCACAGGGAGTTTCTGAATTTTTATAATTTTTCTGTTGTATTAAAGAAGTCAACCAACTGTACAATTTCAACTGCTGCAACTGAAGAGTATTTTTCTCTGATTTTTATCACTTTAAAGAATACTGGTTTATTTCCTAAATGCAAACCTACACTAAAATTATGTTTGTAACTTTAATGAAATGTTGATTTTGCTTTGCTGACCCTCTGCTGGAAATCTGTGTTAGGAAATCTTATGTAAAAGAAAAATATACCTCCAAATAATTGCCCAAAACAGCATCGTGTATTGGTAAAACACCACAGAGACTTCTGCTGTTAACATCAGCACCTGCTTTCAGTAATTCTAAGATCACATCAGTAAATCCTCCATTAGAGGCTTCATGAATTGCTGTCCAACCTAATAAAAGCAAGATAACACTGTATGTATCTGATCTGGAAAGATCCACAAAGGTCACTACTTAGTAACTCTACATTTTGCTGCATTTAAGATAAATCTTACACAAATAATCATCAGGAAAAGCCAAGGTAAATGATTTTGTGTGCATTCAGTTTACTTCAAAGAAAAACTCATCCAATACTAAGCAGAAAAACACTGCTTTCTTTTCTACTGCAGTAGAAAAAGAATAGAAGAAACAAAATTGGAGTAGAAAAACTCTAAAAACTCAGGAGCACAGTATTAATAATCTGATTTCTAATATCAGTAGCATTTTATAATATCAAGTCTGCCAGACTTGATAGCATAGAATAGTATCCATTATGAGACTATGAAAACAGAAACATGCTATATATTTAGGTAGGAAAAAGGAAAACATAATCTTGTACTCTGGTTTTTTTCCTTATTTCTTAAAGAAATAAGACCTGTCTGAATGTGCTTCACACACGCATACACTGATGCACATACACTCCACCAAACTTAAAGTTCACTTCTGTACATATTTCTGAAAACATGCTCTTCAGCAGAGTAAAAAGACCCTTCTGAGAAACAGTTGGCATTACCTCCATACTGACACGAAAGTTATGTATGCATTCAGTGTGCTTGCACTTGCTTAATGACTTCCTTTCCTCCTCAAAATTTTAAGCCAAGAATCTGTAATTTTATTAAAATTATGCAAACAATATATACATGTCTATACTACAGATTATGTAAAATTTAGTATAAAACAAGCTCATAAGAGAGTAATTTTTAAACCTGCATAGTCCTGTTCATTGACAGAAATTCCAGATGATATTAGAGTCTTCACCAAAGACACATCTCCTCTCTTAGCAGCAATATGCAGCTGAGTTTCCCCTTTTCCATTTCTCCTAATTTTCATCTTTCTCCCAGCTCCTGTCTTACAGGTACCAGGTACAATTACAGCTGCTTCTCCGGTAGATTCTAAACAGATATTGGATGTTCATTAGAACTTTTTTCACAAAGAATGCTTAAGTATAAACAGAAAATTAAACTTCATCATTCGCTTGAATTACTGCAAATGTAAATACTCTTGCTTTAATTATTCAATAACATTAACCCACTATAACAAAAAGTTAAAAGGTACTGTGGTAGGTCCTGTACAACAGGTCAAATGACAAGCAGATCCTATACTTAAGAATTTCCAGTTAAAACCTAGATGATTCAGAAAGGGTACAACAAATTAGGAAGACACAAGAAAGGTAACAAGGCTGAAATTTTATACTGTATAGAGGTAGAGAATATGTTAGGTTTCTCCATGGACAGCTTTCAAGTTACCAGGCTGCTAAATATATAAACTACACACGTAAAGATATGTAAAAAACTATAAAAGTGGAGACTTTTTATTGCACCACTCCTTATCAGTTGCTAATTCTGTATCAGGGAAAATACAGGTGTGTGATTTTTATATATATATATATGTATGTATGTATGTATTTATTTATTTATTTATTTATATGTATAAATTATACATATAGATATACATTATACATATATATACACACACGAAAGGTTTTTTTACAGCTATGTGAAAAACTTCTTAGATTTAATAGTAGATGTAATCTGCTTCTTAGGAAGTAGATTACAAGATTACAGTCTTTGAGTAATGTTTAGAGGCATAGACAAATCTATCATTTAAACCTGTGCACAACTGGACCCATAATTGCAAATAAACTTGATTTATTCCTTATTGGTTCACAAAGCAAACAACATTCACTTTAATGACATCATGTGGTCATCAGAGAGGTTCTAATTCTGAAGCTTCAGGTAACAATCTACCAAATTCTAAGACGTACAACAGAAAAAGTACTTATTATATATATCGAGTAAGGACAACCTCCTCTTCAAACTGGTACTAAAGAGACAGGACATATAAATCTTTCAAAGCTCTATCACCCGTGCTAAATTTTTTCAAACTCCTGTTCCTTTTATCATACTACCCAGATATTTTTTAAGAGTTTACCGTATTTTTTCTCCGATTTCTTGAAAATATGTAATTTATTCAAAGAACACAGAAGCTTAAGGTTTTCAGTGAGCATTCTGCACCTCTTATCCATGGTTTTTTTCTCCTTTTATACCTATGAACAATTAGTTGCTGCATCTTCCTCATATCATCAAACAAGCTCTTTTCTAAAGTATTTCCAGTCAGCATTATCCATTAGTATCAAACATCTTCTGTACCTGACACCTGCCTTTCTTCAGGCACCTCCCGCCTTCTAGAAAACTGGCTTTTCCAATGTTTCATTCAAAGTAAACTATGGAGCTTGTCATACAAGACTATTTGGAAGAACAAGAAAGACAGACTGAAGTGATAGTAGAGACAGACATACAGTGAGGATATACCCATCGTGGTTTTAAATGAGCTCACTGTAGGCTGTTCAAACCCCTGAGAAAGCATTCAGGCAACACTTTTTGCACTGACACTGCTTGGCCTACACTCTATTGGCAACAAGAAAAACCCAAGAGCTCCTTTTTTAAGTGAAAACTTGAGATTCTAGAGCACACAAAGGCCATCACATTATTAAAATACTCATCCAATCTAAGACCTACTTTACCATAAGATAATGTCTTTTGTCTAAAAGCTTCTGAACTCCCAAAGCAATCATCCACTTTCTGATTCTTCCTTTTTTTCCCTTTTGATTCATAGGGGAATGTCCTAGGGATTTTTTACAGACATTGAGGAAAAAAAAGGGCACACAACAGCCCATTAAGCTAATGAACCTTAGCAATATTGGCTGCAAGTGAACAGAAATAATTGCAAAGTTTTCCAGTTAAATTGTCATGCACAACAGTTTGCTTCACGGCTGTTAGGAAACATTTGCAAAAGCATGATGGGACATTGGTTTGTGAATTGCAAAATGCTGGTTCTCTGCGGGATGCATTGCCAGGCGGGTCACGAGAAGGAAAGATCCAGATCTTGGCAAATACAAAGTCCAATCAGCACAGTACAAAGATAAAATGAAGAGATTACTGTAACTAGCAATCAGGTTGGATTAGGCTGACATACCTCAGCAACTTCAAGGACATTGTCCTTCAATACCTCCACATGGGTCTATGAGCAATTATTTCCACAGGTTGAACTATAAGAAAAGAAGCAAGCTGTTTGTACCTTCCTTCTGTATAAGCAGAATGGAAATGTTGGAAGCCTAGTATGTGACTGACTGTAGATGAAAGTGACACTGTGTCAATTGTGAAGAAAATATTTTTATTCAATAATAGAATAATATAAGGAAGACCAGTGGGACATAGAAGCAATCAGATGGGAAAAAAAGGCCAGTTCATGACAAAAAGTGTAAGAGAGCAAAAAATCTGAAAACCCCACAACTAAGAAAACATCCCATTTTTCACTTTATTTCTACAGCAATCTGAATGCCATTGTCCTGGACTCCAAATTTATTATGGCCTTCAACTGTATCAAGGGCTATACTTTCTTACACCACCTCTGAAATGGCAACACTCTCCTGGTATGAAGAGAATAATTAAATTTATCAAATAAAATATTACCTGAAGAATCTCTTATGAGGAAAAAAGTAGCCTGGAACATGCTGTCCCAGAGAAGACCAAAATATAAGACCCATATTTGAAACAAATCTTTCTAAAATCATAATGGCACAAACAGAAGGCAAAAAAGGTTTTAAGACAGAAGGGATCCTATCAGAACTACAGGTTCTGGTTTTAGTAAGTCTTGAGTACCATGGTTCTCTCATTCTAGAAAGAACCAAAGCACACAACGTGTGCCAGCTTTATCAAAAAATCTGTAAGTGAAAATATTTAGAGGTTAAGACGAGCTGGAGCAGGGCTCTAATGTGATCATAAGGCTACAAGATAAATGCAAATCTTAGACATGGTATGAAAATGCTAAACAAAAAACTGCATGTGCAGGCAGAAGAAAACAGACCTACCAGAGGATGCTAGATCCTTATTCTCATGGAAGTAGGTTTCTATCCATACTATAGCTAACCCATAGGTACCAGTACAATCAGAGTCTATGCAGATTTGTGCCTGATGAGGCCATATTCTGTATGTTATCATACTCTATAAAATATAAGTTGATCTTTGTGTGCCAAATATATGAAGAGGCCTGTTCTTTCATCTGTGACACGTAAAACAGTTAACTAAAGACCAATCAAATGTTATTTTAAACTGCTGTTTATGTAACATACTTAAATAAAGATAAGCTAAAGTTCTCACTTATGATCCTGCATCCCATCAATGACAATGCTGAAAGACTGATGAACGTAACATAAACAAAATGTGCATTCTGTAAAATGGAGCGCAGATATTTCTGGAACAATTTAGCTATTTACTAGAGTATTTGCTCAACATGATAAGTATTTCTTGTCACACTTTCCCTCATACATTTCAAAAAGCCTTCCTTGCTTACATTTGGAAAAAAAACTCCACTGGTTTATAAAGTATTAACTTTTCACCTGACTTCTTAGATGCTTTCTGTTTTGATGCTTGACTCAATTGTGATTGATTAGATGAAAGCTTCTTATTGGTGCTACTGGAATATGAGGCTGCCTTTGCTTTTTGGCTTGTCTCCTGAGGATTTGCACATGCTGGTTCTGACTCCTTTGTCTGTAAGGAAATCTATCAAAACAAAGGCAAAGAGAGTTTTAAACTCAGGGCTGATCCATTAGTTTTATTTCCATTAACATCAGATTATACTTGATTTGTCAAGTTTTACAAAAAATTATTCTGAAGGTGTTCTCATATCTGTATTTAGACTCCTGTCACTCAAATTACCACTGTTACTCTGCATGAGACTGTGTTGATCCCTGTCACATCCTGCTGTAACTTTAAAACAGATACATTGTGAGAGGAAGTCAAAGCAAATCAGTATTGACTGAGAATCAAGTGCTCTTAGAGAGTTTTGAGAAATGGATTTGTAAAGGATTCTCAAAATCGGACTGAAAGCTCACACAGTCTTGTACACCTGTATGCAAACTCTGAGATAAGGTGTGCTGACTTAGAAAGGCCATGAAATAGAGATGACATTGTTGAGAGAGATTGAACTAGAAACAAGTTTCAAACGATGGCCTTGCAAAAAGACGAGATATTTTGGAGAATTAGAACTGTGAAAGATGCATTGTAGCAAGAACATGTGAGGTAAAATAACAGGTGATTGGCGTTAGAAGTATTTAGCAGCATTGTACGGCAAAAGCCAATATGGTGAAAAGCATTTACAAGGTATTGTAACCAGGAAACAAGTTCGTTTCTAACAGAATGGCGTAGAGTCTTACATCTCTTGTCTCACCCTTCTATGAGATTGATAATGGAATTAAATCTTTTAAAACTTCTCTCAGTTGCCCTGTCTCTGTAGAGCTAGGATTTTCCACAAAAGTCTGAGAATGTTGTGCACACACTTTGTCTCCAGAAACAATGGATGTGAGATAACACAAATCAGTGATCTCCTCCCTTTTACAAAGAAGTTGCTGAGTTTCCACCAGTGCTGCCCTTTTACTCTGCAAATGAATTTTCACTGTACCATTGCTGAATTACATTCCTGTTTCAATACCACCTGACAGCTCACTTTCTCTACAACATTAAGCGGGAGGCAACAATTATGAACAGACACAGAATAGTCTGCCCCATTTCATTAGGTCCGTCATGAGGAAAATATGCTTTGTTTAAAGCTCCTTGGATTGTACAGGGAACTATACTTGAGGTCCATATGACATGAGATAGTATTTCTGAATAGTCTTACTCTTTGTTGTAGCCTCTGCGATAAGAATACCCTTTTTTTATCTTGTTGTCCTATTTTTTAAATTTTCTGCCTTCAGAGAAAAGTTCCTAAGAGCTTTATTACTGTGTTTTCCACCGAATTTGTTTTTCTGCTTTGTTCATGTTTAGCAAAATTTCCTTTGATGCTCCAGTATTATCATGTTGAGGTACACTTGCATTTGATTCTATCTCCAAAACAGGTCATATCACTAACTTCATTTTCTGATGAATTGCTTTATTATATACTAAAAGAAAACTGTGATGCTATGAAATTAACTGATTTCCTCTGTGCTGCTTTTTTGAAGTACCAAGAATTTGAGGAACTAAGAAACGTGTATAATAACATAAAACTTCATGGGCAAAATAAAACAATAAATATTACTGAAATGCTTTAAACTCGTATTTATTTTTGAAAATTGCATGAGTTTGAATTAATGATCTGCTTCTAAAACTGCCTTGCTTTTGTGGCCATAAACCAGAGCTCTAGTTTCATATTTCTGACAAGGCTGTCTGCAATCATCCCAGGAAATTATAAAGAAGGGTAAATAAAACATCAAAACCTCACAGAATTAACTCATGGTAATCACAAAACCCATCTGGTCCAAAGGTCAGTGACTATCTCGCATTATCCTTCTGATTACTTTATACTGGACAGAGAACCAGAACACACACTGCAACATCTGACACAACTACTGAAATTATCAGTTACAAATCTGTAGTAATAGGTTTACATAATCAAACGTCTACAGCACCATCTTTATCAATCATTTAATGTTTTAAAGCATAATGTAAGACTATACACCATGGATGCTGTTACACTGTAACATTTCAAAGGATGCACAGACTGTACAACTGTGAGTAACAAGGACAGTTATCATCACCATAAAACTTCAAAAGCTGCAAAAGACGTATCTATGCACACTACATCCTACATTTCAGATATTATCTGTTATCATTGTTGAAAGGAAAAAAACAGAGAGAGAAAATGCAGCTCTTAATGCTAAAAGCTGTTGCACTATATGCAAACATCGACCCAAATCACTGATCACAGTCTTGTCTTCAAATGAAGCACCAGTTCCCTCATCCTGCTGAGATCTCACAGCATAACTGTGCAACTCCTATGCAAGACAGTGTATTCCCAACTCTCTTCTCTCAAAACCCAGCACAATTTACTCTACACCGAGGCAAGACGTACTTATCCTACTGCTACAAGCCAGGCAAAAAATGGCAGTTTCAGTAAGGTTTCTGCAAGTACAAACAGGCACTGATGTACCACACTTCCTGTAATTAGCTCTGTAGCACTTGAAAAAACAGCAAGAACCACCATCCATGAGACACCTGCCTCTGTTTTGCATCATCATGAGGCTGTACCTTACCCCAAGTACTAGTAAGGATGAACCTAGCATTGCATGTCACTCAGTCCCTGCTGGACATATCTAGTACATTGTGTGCTGGAATTGAAACATACTTCAGAAACAGTCATCTGCTTTAGTTTCTCAAAGACTGTCAGCAAACTCCTAACAATTTATGATCAAATCAGATTTCTTTGTAAAGATATACCTGGTGCTGGTTTGTATCTTCTACACACTGAGTATTTAACATGTTCTTTGAATCATCTCCACCTGAAATGAAAATGAAAGACAGAAAGAAACCAGAACTAAAGAGATCATAATTTACATATACACTGTCTTATGTCTACAGCATTGCACGTAACATTACTTACAATATTTAGCTTTCAAGAAAAATTATCAAGCCCATAAGGGTTTTATTGGAATCTAAAACATATCAAGATATAAAATACTTATCAAAGTTTGGAGTCTAATATTTGTTGCAAATAGCATCTTGCTCAAATCACGTTTCAAGTTTTCTTGATGGTTAGTGTCCTGAGCAATTCTTTTTGAAACTTAGCATAACCCCTGGCTCCTCTCTGTAAGACTTCAAATGTGCTTCAGGAGACCCAAAGAATCTCAGAGCAGATGGCTGAGAGCCCTCACTAGCACCCCATCTATCTAATCTTCATGTCACCTGATAGCTTCTCAGGGGGAAGCCTGATATTATCTCAGTCTCTCTTCAAGTCTAGTTTTGAGCTCTATCAATGAGCCCTGCTAACTTATGAGCAAAGACCTTCCTCCTTCTCTGAGAAAGGCGAATGCCATCTGACACCAGAAGGCCTGGGGATATCCAGACTGTCCCTTTACTGAAAAACCCAGAATTGTGGCAATGACATTAGCTACAGAGTCATGCATTAACAGACGGGGTTTGTCTGCTTCCAATGTCCCTGCTCACAACTGAAAGGAGAGAGGAAAAAATTGCCTGTCTGAAGTCTCTTGATTATCCCTGGACTACATGTTAAAGCCTTATTGCCATCCATGTGGAAAAGCAGTAATGGATAAGTCTGAGGGATTTGGACTCCTTTTGACTTACACATATTACAGCCCACACAATCCCATGGGTGTCCATGGTCTTAATCCTAGCTGTAATCAAGGTTTACCTTGTACCTGCTTCTGATCAAACAGCCTCCTCCAAAATTTCTTCACAATTTCACAAGTTCCCAAGACTGTACAAGACCCAACTCCCTCCTTAGCCAATCACTAGCTCTAATCCAGCTTTTTCCTTACAACCTCACTAGCTGTTACCTACAGTAATATTTTCCTGTGCCCAGCCCTATCAGTAATTAAGGCTTGGCAACCCCTAAGTTCTAGATCTAATAGTAGTTTCCCATTTTTTCTCTTATGGATCCTTCAAAATTCAGACTTCATGCCATTTTAAAACATAATTTTATCTCTATCTCTAAACCATATCTCATCCATCAGCAAGTCAAGCAATGCTGTATCTTCCATTTAGATAGATAACTATTGTGTTCCACATACTCATTTCAATTTTAAAGGTAACTCCAGCCCAAGAAAGAGCTCGACACTTACACTTTGTCAATGTACAGCAACTGTGGAGGGTAGGGAGTGCTCACTGTTAATCCAAGGCATCAGACAATGAAGGCCATTGAGGTACTAGCAGTAATTAAGGAAATATAATCCAACAGATGTTCTAAATTTCTCCATTTAGCAGTGATGCTATGTCAGAGTAATTCTTTCCTACCTGCTACTGAGTATCTTCTGGATTTTGCCACATAACTTTCAAGAAGTTTCATCATAGATGGGTCAGAAGCTTCTTCTAATGCACACTTTCCCATCTGATTTTTTAATAAGGGATCAGCTCCATACCAAAGTAGTAAGTTTGCCACCTAGAAAAATAAGTTTTTCAGATAATTTCCTTTTCTGATAGTATTTTTCAGAATCCTTATACAGGCTTCTCTCTCTCATACTTGATGACACGAGCAACTAAAATCAAATCTCTCTTTATTTTAGTTCATACACACCAAGCATTGCCCTATATGCATCATTATCCTATAGTTCTATTATTTTTATGAATTGTTCCAGTTATTTTTACAATTGCTCCATTGTACCTGACACCACTAAAACAAGGTCTCTCAAAATACAGGGAAGGATTCATCCTCCCACAGCTCTTAATTGGCAGAAAATAACAGGTGATTTTAGGGTTTGAGTCAGCTTATCCATCTATGGTATCCACTTTAGGACAAAATAAACTGCGCTCTAGATGTGTCTATTGTGACTCCTGTGACTGCAAGGGAAGTTTTGACTATTTGACTATCAGCTATTTCTGATGTGCAATATCTGCTCAAATGAAACACACTGAGATGGTCTTGCTAACAACATTATGATTTTTGTACAAATATAAAGCCTGAATCTATTGTTACTCAAGAAATTACCACTAGCAAAATCTTCCATCAACCTTTGCAAAATATTTTTTTAAGACATGGGAAATTTACAGGCTGATTATTTCATTTCTATGGGTAACTGCAATCTTATTTCGATTTTACTTGTACCTCCATATTTATTTCTTCAGCATCAGTTATCATTTCAGACTGAATTTGACCCACATCCCTCACCTCTCTGTTCAAGCCCCTCATTACTTCTAACCAGATTGCTAATGAGAAAATTGTTAATGAAGTTTTCCTAACTCATACATTCTCCTAACCAGAGAGGAAAATAAAAGGGTTCAGCTGGCAGCAAAAGCCCTTTTTGGTTTCACAAGTTATCCCAAGTCTTTACACCTTTTCAACCAGTAGCACTGAGAACTCTTCTTCCATAACAGGATCATTGAGAGCATCACCACATGGGTGCTCTCCCCTTTAACGTGACCACTAGAAAATCTTTTCTATGCTTTCCATTTTTTCTGAAATAAATTGATTTTGCATTTTGCAAGTACAGAAAATTATAAAGTAGTCAAAAGTTGTGTTTCCAATCCACAATAATAAATTCACACAGAAAAGGTAGCTTTGAAAAACACAGTTACAAATACCATGTTACTGAAAGTCATATTACTAAATCACTATCACTATTTTGTTGCTAGTCAAAAAACAACAAAATAAAACATGACAGACCACTACAATAAGACAATTTTACTGCTAGTGAGTAAACAGAGCACCACCATGTAGTACCATTATTTCTGGATATACTGCTTGCATAACTTTAACTCAGCTCTGGGCTGAATGATCTTGGTGTGCCTCAAGTGATGCAGTTGAGATCAGTGTTCTTCCAGTATCACTCAAGTTGCTGACCCGTAAGTATTACCTGCAGAGATGCAGAGCCCTTCATCCACAACCATGAGTATCTTAACGTTATAGTCACAAAACTCAGAAATATTTCATGAACCTGGAACAGTCTGTGATGCACAAGCTACAATTTATTCTTGGGGCCCTCAAGTCTCAGAAAAAATTATTAACCAGAAGTCCACCTTTCCCCTTTGCTCCAGAGAGACTTTTCCAGGAGAAACAAAGTAAGTCTCATCTCAGTTGTGAAAAAAACCAATGTTCAGGAACAAAACTTATTAGCCACTCCCCAAAAAACCTTCTAAAATCTGGAAATCAGGAAGAATTAGGCAGCATATAGCAGGTCTATAGAAAAAAACTGCCAGCAGATAAAAGGGACACACAGAACTCCTACACAAATTTGGGCTACCCTAGGAACATGTACAGTCAGGTGGAGGTGACCACTACCAGACTGAAAGAGAATCTGCAATTCAGACACAAGCTTATGAAAACATTGCATTTGGCAAGAAATTTTACCATTAAATCAAACTGACCATTCAGTTAGTGTTCAGTTTAAGACCCTACAAAATACAAGGCTGTCTTCATAATCCTCCATGTTCTGTGTTAACATGTGGGTGTGCATGACTGTTATGACCTGCCATCTATCCATGACTCCTATCCTAAATCATGAAAAAAATGTCATGAATAATCCAGAAGACTGCTCAAATCAGAAGTTACTCTGCAGGGAGACTACAAAATCAGTGAATAAAGTAGTATTAAGCAGTAGCAATCCACTCCTCAGTAGTACAACCATTCTATGAAACAGTTAGAAAAAAATTCTCCTTTTGGACAAATCTTGTTAAGCATGGAGCAGTTTGAATAGAAACCAGGCAGAGATGACTTGCAAGCTCCTGAATTTACCTATAATCTAAAAGGACCAGCCCTGTAAAAAAACCTGTGACCTTCTGGACTCAAAAACAATAACTTCTCTTCCTAAATCACACTTTGTGTTCAATTCAGATATACCTCATAATGGCCTTCCTTAACTGCATCTTGCAAGGGTGTTATTTGGTCCTTTTGTGTAGCATTAACATCAGCTCCTGCTTTCAAAAGCAGATTTGCTATCCCATAAAAGCCTTCCACACCTGCTATATGTAGCGCAGTCAAGCCTACAAAAAAAACATGTATATCACATTCGGTTGAAAAAAATTCTAGAAATTTATGTCAGTTTTAGGTTCTCTCTGATGAAGACTTCACAGAGTATACTGAAATGGTAAAAACTGATGCGTAAGATGTATGAAGAAATATTTATGAGAACGTCACAAGGGTTGGGAGATCTCATGCTTTTGGCAAAATTGGCACCTGCTGAGGAAGTAGATGCTGTGGTAACAACATTAGGTTTAGATTTGATAGTTCTGTTATGAAAGGAGAGAACAGAAATTATTAATCCCATATTTTAGTAACTTCTCCTGGATAAAACATATATGCTATTTTAAGGACAAGGCAATTTTTCACTGCACTCTTTTATTTACATGGCTATGCTGAAGAGGGTAAGTAAGAAACAAGTGACAAAATAAAGACATTAAGTATTTACTACCAAACAAAAATGTTTGTAAGGCCATCCAAGAATTGTTTGAGTGTCCAAATAAATGAAAAATCCCTAGTAAAATTGTGTATTCATGCCCAGGTATACAGAAAAAACCCAAGATATCACATGAATTCTACTCTATGAAGGAGCTGTTCAGGAAAAATATGGAATGCAAGTCTTTGAACTGGATTTAGCATAACTATGCATCAGGTCCTTAAACATGCAGCGTGAGAGACATAAGGGAAACACAGAGAGGATTTCCCACTTCCTAATTTCCAGCTCTGAAACTAACAGGCCCTCCAGAAGATCACTTTGATGGATAGTCTTGATCTGCAACAATTTTCCATTATTAGAAGTTTGTTAGGGCCTAATTCACATACTAAATATGTGTATTAATAAAGCTTAGTAAGATTGTTTCAGTCCCATTAAGCAAAATTATCTTAATTTCACTAGAGAGAAACTCTCAAGGCTCTTTCACATACAACCCAACCCTGAATATTGTATATTCCTAGTAACCAGGTTTGTTATGTAATCTATTAAAGAGATAATAAAAAATTGCATTTAGGGGAATGTACTAATTTCACTCTCAATAAAAGGTATACTCTACCTGATCTAGTAATAAGACCTGGAAAAACTGAAATTGCCACACATTCAATTAATAATCACTAGAGATTAGCAACATGAGTCTGCAAGGACACTGTGCATGCTCCAAATCAAGAAGAAACACAAGTTTTAGTGTAACTGCTTCTCAGATCCCACAGGACACTGTGAGTCAAGACTCAGAGTACAAGACAGTATCTTTAATATGCTGGCCATATCATACATGCTGATGTCCAGGAAATAAAAAGGAGAAAAAAAAAACCCCAAACAAAACAAATAACAGAAGATGCGAAAAACTCAGTAAGGTACTGAAGCAGAGTACCATAGCATAGGAATAAGTAAATAATACTAGGCTAAGATACGGATAATCACTGGGGGGAAGCTTTAAGAAGGAGAACAGACACAGAGGCAGAATATAATATTCAGAACAATGACCCAAAGAAACCAAGATGAAAGTGCGTGCCAAAATGACACAAGTCTGTTAAGTCTTTCTGATTACACCTGCCTCACTGAAAATAAAAGAAGCAAAAGAAGCAGGGCCAGGTCAACCTCTTATCTCTTCAAGGAGTACAACTAAAAGATATCTTGTACAGCTCTGCTCCTTTTGCACCAAAAGAACCAGCAGCCACAATCTGGGGGATGAAAAGATGGTGGCCTAGCAAAATACGAAAAGGCAGAAAAAGCAAGCAGTTGTGACCCCAAAATCTAGAACCATTGCACTTTAGTACACTTGCCTACTGTGGCTGCAGCTGAACCCACACTATCAGCACTTCTCAGCTGTCAACACTCCTGCCTCCAGCACATGTTAGTACATATTACAAGTCACTCTGTTAGCTCAAATGTCTCTGCTGTAGAAGTCTGAGATTTGCTGCTGACCCAATCTATCTCTCAATATATTCCAGAAGACATAGAATTTCAATCTAAATTCTGGTCCATTATACACCTGCATTATGCAATAGCCTATAACAGCAGAATGTGGTTTTTTTCTTTCCCACAGGACAGTTGTGAAATCCTAGCTGCTAACACAATATGGAAAGACTGTAAGAATGACATTTTCTAGCAGAAGATCCAGCTGTCTGAAACTTTTTTTTTCTTTGTTATGGAAATTTTTCAGAGACTAATGGATGAGACAGAGAAATGCAGATTAGGAAGAGTCGTATATTTGAAACAACCATGTAATAATTAAGGCATAGTGAAGTCTTTGACACAGAGTAACACCCACAAAACTGGATAAGGCCAATTGCTTTAATCAAAACATTAACAGATGGTTGTGCTTTGTCAAGATTTTTTCCCTGCCCAAGACAAAGAAAAAATGGAAAACACCAAGTAATCACAACTTTAAAAATTCAAAGCCGTGCTCAACTTCTCTCAAGATGTAAAGGGTGAAATCAAAGTTCCTGGAAAAATTTAACAGGAAAAATTATATACTGACATCTCAAGTTGGCCCCTGGAATGGACAAAAAATACCGCCCAACTTTAAGACCTATGAAAGTGATTATTTAGTGAACTGTATTTAATGACCGTTTTGTGATAAGCATGCATGGAATCATGGCATGTACGTAAACCTAATTGCATCACTTTGTAACTTTTTCAAGTGCTTAACTTCTCCCTCAAAATTTTCTTTTCTTGTATACTTTTATAACTAGATCTATATGTTTTCCTATGAACAAGTACTAAGTTAAACCAATACAAATTTAATAATCAGTTGACCAGTTACAAATTTACAGTCTCGTCCACTGCACAAACTCATAATATATGCTTTTATTAGTTATAGGCAGGTATTTGTACTGAAAATAGTATTTTAGTACAATTGCAACTTACCAGCATAATCCTGAGCATTTACATTTCCACCGGCTTTTATTATCCTACGTACGAGGTTTATGTCTTGGTGAATAACAGCTCTATGTAGTAAGTTCTCACCATACGCATTCCTCCTGTGGATCGTGGAAAGTGAAAGCGGCCGAGCCGGATTTACGGAATTCCTAACAAAGGCTTCTCGTTCTGAAAAATAATGTAGAAGATCTGTTGCACAGAGAAGTATCTTTTCTCTCTTATCTTGGCTTCACTTTATATCAAAGTTAGTAAATAAGCTTCCTGAAGAAACAAATGTTCAATCAATCTAGTAAAAAGGAAAACCTCAAAAAAAATCACAAATTGAATAACAAGGCCATTTAAAAAAAGATCTCATAGTGAATTTCATAACAAAACTCCAACTGAAATTAAACACACAGAAATAAGAGTATGTAGAAATGTTTTAACTTCAGACTTTTTCTTTTCTAATGACACTTCCCAATGGATAATAAAATCACTATTTTGCACTCAAATCATAATAAGGTGACCATTTCAATAACTAGGAAGTTATTAAATAATTTAAGTTTTCTTAAAAGTAAAATTTATGCACCATTCTTTCTTTTTTACTCTTCTATCTTTTAAAGCCTCTGCTTCATGAGAAAGGATTGATAGGATTGATATTAGCTCCCTCAGGTTATCTTTTCTCATTACTTCACAACCAGTTCAGTCATTTCTGCAATGAATGAAAGGCGAATATGAAGTCTAAATGTAAAAAGTAAAATTTAGAAGAGACTGCTTTTAATGTTTAGTTTAGTATTTAACAAACCAAACACTATATCCCATTATGCAGTCATCACACTTTTCAGCTTGGCTTAAATTATTTCCAATACACAGATGAGCTGCTCTGTACTTCACCAGCACTGCTATTCCAACATCCCTTAAACTGTAGGGAAGAGTATCCTGGCTACTGCCTCTGATGAAAAACAAGGAGGGAAGAAAGAAGGGAAGAAAGACCAGGAGAATCATTTGAAGATAAACATAGTGCAGGCCTAGACCATTAATTCATCTACTTATAAAAACTCCTAGGACTATACACATTGCTCCTCTCCACAGCTGTATCAGGTGTGCCTCACAGGACCTCCACCCAGGTGCCAGTGATGCCTTAAAGAACCTAGAAATGAAAAAAACCACACTTTCAAGGCAATATTAGTATAGGAGATAATATAAAGGCTGGTCTTTATTGGAGGCCTCCAGGGGCAGATATGGAAAATCCACATCCCCACATGGGGTGAATACAGTTTTATAAGTTTAGCAAATTAACATAACTGACAAAAATCCTCAATTAGAGACATAAGTGGTGAGGTAATTCCTGCCCAGTTCAACCCTTTTCTGAAGCCTCCCACCTCAGACAGGAACTAAATTTTGTTTATGAAAATGTGTCTTAAAGAACTGGTTTCAACCTTGGCTCCCAGGAATAACCAAGATAGGATAGGGGCCTTAGACCCCCAGCCTAGAACCTTTGGAATGTATTTTGTCTTTCTGCCTATCACAGTAGGGAAAAGGTAGGGAAAAATAGTAGGACTAACTACAAATACAATAATGGGCTACAATGCTACATATATATGTGTAAAGAATATAGAGAATACATAAAAGCAAAAAAGGCAGAAATCAATTTGGTATCACCAGAAATAGACCTTAAAACCCATAGTTCTTCTAGAGATGTAACTCATAAACCCTGATGTTTTGTGCACTGTGATACACTGTGAGCTTGGACTAATTCCAAACATTCTTAAATTCTTGACTCTGAGTAGATTTTTAGAATCTAATAGATAGGGGTTTCCCTCAGCTGAGAACACAGTCCCTCTCTGCTGTCCAGCTTTGTAAGACGTCAATTGTTTAAGACAAGCAGTCACTAGTCAAAGCTGGTCTAAACCAGCCAAACAGTTCAGGAGGGATTAACTGCACAGACATAAACAGAATCATGTGCAGTTTTATGTTACATTTTACCTCATTAAAATCTTCCTTGAAGGGATCTATATCCCACTACTTCCACTTGCCTTCCCTAGAGCTTTCCATGCGCTTGACCTTGTGAAAAACAAGTGACAGACGCAGACCCAACCCAAAATTTATTATGGGGCAGTTTTTAGAGTGAATTATCAAACTAAGATAACTCATGGGCTCTTAAAAAGTCTGATGTGAAAGGGAGGTAAGCTTGCTAAATTGGTTTACCATGAAGTTACCTCTATAGACAGTGCAACTCTTTCGGCAGAAACCATGCTAAAGAATCAGTAACTTGTTTATTGAATGGAAAATAGCAAGCTGATTTGAAATAGATGAGTAGTTAGTCATTCAACTTTAAATCTCATCAAAATGGTGCTTCCACTCTGAATAATTAAAATCCTGCAACGGAGAATTAAATCCTGTTAACTGGAAGGGGACTTCTTCATGTTTTTTAAGATCTGTAACATAGCTGTTGCAATTCAAATACTTACACATTTTGTAAGATGTTTAAATGATTGTAAGTAAATGGGAAAACCTGATTTGAGTGGACTTAAAAAAAAAATCAAAAAGTCCAACAGGTAAGACCTAATCTTAAAGGTGTTTCCTCTTGATTGAGGAAATTCTTTATTGTCCCACAAAATTCCTCTGCAAGGCCAAGAACTTCTCTGCATGGACCTTCAAAGGATGAAAAACAGCAATCTGTCTCTCTAACAAAGAATATTCCACATAAAAATACTTCAAAAGAGAAAAGAGAGTGCTCTGTGGTAGTAAAGGCCCTCTAATCCTGTAGACAGGGTAACAACAGCAGGCATTCAAAATAGAATAAACCATTTTGCATAGGTAAATTCTTGGGGATGGCACTGCTCTGACTATGATTTTGCACACAACACTACATGGCAGAAGGATAAACAAATGGAGCTCAGGATCTACATTTTCACTCTGCACAAAAACAATTCTCTTTTCCTTTTCAGTACACACTGTATTTTTTCACATAAAACACTAATAAAAATTGCATTCTGCAAAACATCTCATGATTCTTATGCAAACAAGGTAATCTGTTAGGTTGCTAATATAAGGGTTTACAGAAGAAGGGAAATTATCAATAACTTTAATTACTAAAATGAATGTTTATACCATATTTTTAAAATAAAACCATGCCACAATATATTGGAAAAATTATGAATTATATTTGATTCAGTATATTTGTTCAAATAATAATCTGTATTATAAAAACATAGAGTATCTTACTCCGTTTGTTGTCAATTCTCTTGCTCCTTCTCTGATTAGCTTCTGCATACTCGTTCAGAATGATTTCTTGCCATATGATGGCTTCTAGATCCTGCTTGTCTTCAGAAGCAGATTTCTGAATTTTACTAACAGGAGATTTGCTTAGAATCAACAAAAATATTCTTCATATAAATCAATGTTTACAGTAGAGCTAAGAATATGAATACATTTGATTTCAAAAGGAACTCTGTAATAGCAGGCTAACTTAGGTAGTACTGAATAAGGAGTAAATCAGGAGAGAAACTAACTCCCAGATCTTTAAATAAAGAGTAAAAATCTTTCTCTTTGATCATTTACAGTCATTCAAATGACAAATGAGTACTCCACATGCATTGTATCTATTATATTAATATATATAAAATAATTTAAGAATTATTATGCGTAAAGTTCTCATATCTAAAATGCTTAGCTTCATTTCTTTTTATACTGCCACTGTGAGCCATTCTTGCTGTTTCTTCTAGAATTTGGTGATGAGAGGAAACAATCTCTGTACTTTCCTGAGGTCATCTCACTTACCTTGATGCTGTTTGGGCTGTTTCTGCACATGCTGCAGGCTCCACTGAATATGAATGTCCCTCACCAGTTTGCTTTTCAGTAAAGGCGGCACCCAAGCAATCTGACATTACTTCTTCCTCTCTCTGCTGACCACCCACAGGCTGTGACAAAAAAAGAAACATTAGAAGCAACTGGTAGACATGAAGTTAAAACAAAGGCCATATATAAAAGAGCTCCAAGAACACTCTTTTTTAAATTGTATGCCTACAGAGAATTGAGGGATTGCTTCAGTGACTAACTGGAATTCTACAGGTATGAAAGACAGAGGCTGCCACAGGAGAGGCAATCCTGAAGTAGTATGCCATGCAATGTGTTCCTGGCAGAATTAACCAAGAGAATTAGGCTACTCAGAGTCACAACTTCAAATATAAATCTAGGCTGGATGACAGCAAACAAAAGTTGTTCTATCTGAAAGTTATTTGATTGGACATTTGAAATGACAACAGATTAATTTCAGTTTCCTATGGACATGAGCTCCCATCCTAAAAAATAAGATGATGCTTGAGACGTCTTAAGATAGCCCATACTATCTCACTGCTGCAGAAGCCTAAAAAATTTACATAGAGTGAGATCCCTGTTTCACCTGAAGTTCAGTAACTCCCAGCTGAGCAGCTGTTTCTAAAGATATACCATCCCTGAGCTACAGCCACTACAGCTGAGATTCACTTCACTTACCTTCAACCTTCTAAAAGCCAGGCATGTAGATGACACTAGGCATCCTCATTACCCCACCACTTGTAAAGAAGAAGAGCTACTCCGAGATGATAGAGATCCACCTCATTCCAAGTTGTGCAAAGGAGAATCTAAATGATTCATATATACCAGAGATTTAAGTCTAATCCCACCCTAAAGACAGGTCACCACATGGTAGTTAATTGGAGTTGCTTCAGTTCATTCACTGTTTTAGCTATATGACTGGGACATGCTGCCATGTATCACTCAAGCTCCTGAAACCTGGGTTTAATTAGTTTATTACATACTTGAGTAATGCTGAAAGCTTTCAGGACACACCCTCAGCGCACACGCATAGAAATTCTTTCACAATGATGTGGGAGAACTGGTTAGTCCTTTTTTGTGATACAAACACAAATGGAGAATGCACTGATTTATTTTTTTAATTGTCATATTTAGCAGAGACGTTACTAAAGAGGGGAACTGCCTTCTTAGAAGTGGTCCCTCTGAGTCAAGAGATAATGCACGTTAACATGGGATGTGGGGTCGTTTAGCCTGAGGAAAAGGATTCTCAGGGGCACCTTTAATGCTCTCTACAACTACCTGAAAAGAGTTTGTAGTGAGGTGAGGGCTGGTCTCTTCTTCCTGGTAAAAAGCAATAGGACAAGGGGAAGTGGCCTGTACTTGTGCCAAAGAAGGCTTAGATTGAATATGAGGAAAACTTTTTTCACTGGAATTGTGGCTAGGCACTGGAACAGGCTGACTAGGGAAGTGGTGGAATCACCATCCCTGGAAATGTTCAAAAGACAGGTGGATGTAGCACCTGGGGACATGGCTTAGTGGTAAACACAGTGGTTCATGGCTGGACAATTGGACTTGATGATCCCAAAGGTCTTTCCCAGCATTAATGGCTGTATGGCAGCTGTGGAAATTCAAATATATTTTAGAAAACCATCATAGTTGTACTTTCCATTGATCCACATCTGCAATTGGGAGCAGGGTTAGAGGAGGAGAAGAAAACATTTCAAAGCAAAAGAAAACCCACACTTGCTTTATAAGAGACCATATACTAAAATAACTGGCATGTCCAGCATCCTGATTGCATCTACAAGTCCGTGCACACTGTCCTCTTTTGGATACTTATTTCAACAGAAAAATACTCCGAAGAAAGAAGGGTGAGAAAAAACCATGGTAAGCAGTATACTGTTACAATTCAACGGTTACTAACAAATTAACTGGTTTTTTTTTTCTCAGTAATTTGCCTCTTTACCTTCTGCCTTTAAGAACACCAGATAAAGGCACAAAGAAAAGATAAGGTTGATTGGTGTTTGACAAGAGGGTAGAGATCTCCATTTTCACAAGACTCTGCCTCTCAATTTTAACCGTAATTTTGAGTAAATCTATACATTAATCTTCACACAGCTGTGCTGCAAGTTTCAGAAATCGATACATCACTGAAAGAGCTTTGTAAAGTGCTATGGTTCTGAGACAATTGGCCTACACACCTTTCAGCACCTTGAAATTAGCCATTTTTGCAGGACATTTAATGTGCCACATTTACGTGCTGATATATTCAGTTAATACTACTAGGAAAAGACAAAATTAACCCATAGTTTTTGGATGCTTTATGCCATTGTGGGCTGTGTAACTACCTTAAATAGCCAGCTTTACATGCCTGATCATTGATTAGCAGCTCCAGATTATTTGAATACAATACAGAGCATAGAATCATGCTGCAGCTTTACAAGAGATGCTTAATATAGTTTGCAGCGTAAATCTATGTCTCCTAGGAAGAAACTATGGCTTTCCTTTCATGCTCCTCTCCATATTTTTGCATTGGGACGTTACAGAACACCTTCACAGCACAAGAAGCAACAGGAAAGATCATATGCCCTATTCGTACACACTGGTTTCTTCAGGGAAAGACAGGAACATAAACACATACGTAAGTTTTTTCACTATGCCTCGCATAGGCAGAACTAAATACAATAAGTCACATTTCTAAATACATGTGTAAAAAATCCCCACAGAATAATCTTCCTAGTCTATAGGAAAGACATAGCTGTGATCTATTTTGTAATGCTTGCAAAGCATTTGCATTTACAGCAGTGAGAACTATGACTAAAGAAAACAGCACACTATTGCCTGTATCATAAACAGAACAGGATGCAGTAGGAACCTGGAGATGGAATTGGCTAGTATATACCAGTATGCTACAATTAAATAACAGAATGGTGTTTTGGAGAGAGACACAGAAGATGCACAGGTGGTCTAGGAGTTTCTGAAAAACCCAGGCTGATTCTAGGTTTCCACATCAGTCAATAAATTAACTTCACTAGGATTTCCCATCCCAGCAAGCATAGCTGTTTTCATAACATGAATACATCCAAACAGGAAATACAGTACTGGACTTTTAAAACAAAAACAACTGAAATTACTTAAACATGCAAATTACTGATGCTAGTTTGTTCTTTACTAAGATTCCAATTTTCAAATAATTTGGCTGCTTCATATAATATTTTATGATAAACATAAAATTTCAAATATGATTTAAACTGTGGTTATACTTGCTCATTTGTTGTGCTCTGCAAGTTAGATCCTGTGAAGGCATTTATTTCTTCCACCTGAATTGCTGCAAGTCGAGGCTCCATCACATTTGTTATTTGAGTACAGTCATCATCTACCTGCAGAACACTGGTTTCTGAATTTAGCTGCTCTTCCTTGGCATTGAGCTGTCTCTCATTTGGCACCAGAGGAATGGCAGGTTGTACCACTGATCCTGACAAGGCATTCAGAGGCACCACAAGCTCTACTGGCAGGGCATCATTGCTCTCAGCTGCTGATGGATCGACGGAACAGGCATGACCCTGACACTCTAACTTGTCAGGCAATGGGCTTTTAACTTTAAGACTCTCAGAATCACTAGGGTATCTCAACAAATCACTGATGTCAACTTCACTAGTCTCTATATTCAGTTCAGTGAATACATCCATGAAAATCTTCCCTAGGGATGACAGTGAAAGATCTGTATCACTATTAAAGGAATGCTCTTTTACTGTGTTATCTGTGTCAATAATGGTCATGCAGGTGCTGTGGCAATTATCTAAAACATGTCGAATTGTATCTTCTGGTGTCTGTTCCTCTTGAACTGTTATTATGTCTTCCACAGGATCATGCAGACAGAGGCTTATTTCTGGACAGCAATCTTCATTACTTAATTTTCGTGATATCTAAAAATTAAATTTAAAAAGTTTACCAAAAAGAATGGAGCAACTCTTACTAAAAAGCATTTAACTAAAATTCACTTTAGAAGTCATCTCTCTTTCTTTATACATGTGTATATTTTATTATGAACTTTTGCAAAACCTAGAAGACTCAAAGCCTTCCTTCCTACAATATACTAACAAAGTTAGACCGAGAGTTCAGTTTCAAAAGTTTCAACTTCAGCTGTTGACTTCTATAGCAGCGAAAATCTAGGGCAGAAGAGACTACATCTGTTTTAGTCAAAGATATCATGTCATTACCAATGGCAACAGCAAATAACATGAGGGTGTTATAAGGCTTTAAAAGAAAATCACCCAAAATTTCTGTCACACAGAAATAATGAAAGCAAACATATTCACAATAACTTTTTGATTATATGTTTATGTGGATCCAATGCAGATATGGAGGATTTGTGTCTCACAAACTTCAGTTCAAAACCTTAGGATTTTGAGAAGTTTGTATGGTGTGGTTTTCACACTGAGTACAGAAAACAAAATCATAACTGTTCTTGGAAAATTAGTACTGCTGTTTTTTCTAATCACTTTGAGCTACATTCAACAGAAGCACCCATGACTTACATGAAGAAACTGCTTTTCTAATTTTTCCCCACCCTTGTCTTAAATGCTCCGCAGAAAAAAAATATGATGCCTCCAAAGACCTAAATCATATTTTTTTCTATATAACATTTCCAAATAATAGTGCTTGTACTTAGTAATACTGGATCTAAGAAAATCTCCTTCAATGCATTTTTGGAGTCTTGCTGCCAGCAAGTGGCAATACCAGGCAACGCAAGAAACCTTTAACCACTGGTGACATGATTTAGATAAAGCTCACACACATTAAAGCAGTAAGGGTAGAAATCTGACTGCATACACCCAGGTTCAGTTTGCAAGCTAGTATAAATCCTTGTTTCTTTCTTGAAAAATAAATCCCCTGCCAGCTGTTTCCTATCTTTTACATGTTCATCAAATTGTTTCTAAGTACTGATTACTTCTTACTTTGCTTTATTGAGTTACATTTTATTTTTACACCACTCCTCTAATTCATCCTGAGTTTAGCGATAACTTTCTCTACTTGAAGAACTATGGGATAAGCAGCATGTATACGTATTTCAAATTTCCCAAGAAAAAGGCTCAATGCATGTGTTGAAGAGTGGGTGAAATTTTGCAAGATTCTAAAATCCCCAAAATCAACTGAAATTCAACCCTTAAATGTGACATGTTCAGAAAACTCCAGGTGGGGTCCCACAAGAGCAGAATAGAGAGTCCACCAGGATTCCAAAGTCTTTCTCTGGCAGAGCTATTTTCCTGACAGCTAGTCCCCAGCTGTACTGGTGCCTGAGGTTATTTCTCCCCAGATGCAGAACTTCTTGCACTTCCCCTTGACAAATTCAATGAGATTCCTCTCCTCCCAGTTTTCCCATCTTTTCAGGTCCCTATGAATGACAACACAACTGTCTGGTCTATCAGTCATTTCTCTCAGTACCATCTGTGAACTTGCTGAGGATACTGTGTACTCCACTTTCCAGGCCACTAATGAAGACACTGAGCAGTACTGGCCCCACTATTGACAGACAAACCACAACAGAAATCAGTGCTGCTACATCATCAAAACCAAGAAAACTCAGCAAGACTAATTGTGAGGTGTCAGAATTCTATGCACAGATGGTAATTTATAGATTTTGTATTCTCAGGGATGCACAAAATCAAACTATTCAATGACTCACTGCTGGTTGTCAAGGTGTCTGTCCTGACCTTGCTTCAAATCAATACACGGAAGCCTGTGATGGTCATTGGTTCATCTCACTAAAGATCCTTCTGCAGGACTCAGACCTTGCTTAGGGCCAACATCAGCCAATATCCAAAAAGTAAAATCCACTGTAGTGATTATTTCCAGCCTTCTTACTCCAGGCTCCTAAAATATCTTCTCTGGAGATACTCCCAATGCATTCAATCTGCCTGTTCTTCAGAGGTTATTAATAATAGGCAATTTCTGTTTCAAGGCATTTAGAGTTCGTTCTATGGGACTAACCTTGTACAATGAGAATTTATAGTTTTATATTAATAGCTGTATATTTCCAGAAAAGAATATCCTTAGAGATTTCATTTCCCCCCCTTTGTTCTGAGATAGAATATGTTACCCTGTCATCACTCATACTTGCTGGAAGACATGAGCAATAAGGACAACAGAAAAGAACAGCACTTTACTCTGATAAGGACAGAAGAATAGAAGAGCACAGTCTTGGAGCACTAGATTAAGAATGTAACTTGGGCAAACAGAAACCATACAAAACACAAACAGGATGTTAGCTCAGTTCTGCAAGCCTGATGAAGCAGAAGTTATGTAAAACAATGATACTGTCCCTACTCAAAAGTAGGGGGTCAAGGAACAGGCACCTAAAAAGGACACTGAAAACACCCAAAGAAGATGCCAAAGAACCATACAAAGACTTCTGATAAGGGGTGCAACTATGTAGATGAAGTAATAGATGTACATCAAGTAAGGGGAGATAGCTAATGAATGCGGGATTGGTATGTATGATAAAGCCTGTTCACTCGACGCTCAGGGCTCTCAATGGAGTGAAGGATCCTCCAAGTGACCACTGCTGCAGTAAAGAATGACTGCTCTCAAATACTCACAACTGTGTTAGGAAGTTACTATCTGGCCAATTTTGGTATCAATACTGGTCTCAAATCTGCCTTTGGTGAATTCTACCAAGAACTGCTTTTCCCCTGACATAAACATCAAAAAGGATCCTTCAAAAATGCCAAGTAAAACTGATTTATATAGAACCCTAACTTTTTATTTGTAGGTACAAATCAATGCAACTAGATGACACAGTCATAATGATAGGACATCTGCATTAAACAGTCTTTCACAGCAGAAAGTCTGCTAACTACCTATTTCTGACCATACGTAAGATTCTCCCAAACAAAAGGACAGTTACAGATAACCTCTTCCTGCTCAGAGATCATCCAAATGCACTGCCTGTCTCATAGCTTTCATCGGTGGGGAACATTTTAAGCTACTAAGTGTCTTCATTACTTTAGCTTAAGTAACAGCCCTTATGGACTCTGTCTCATGATGATGTCCTTCCCACCTCACTTTCATTGCCATGCTTCTACCCTTGTGTACTGCAAGCTTAGCAACTACAGTTCTTACCAAAAAACAGAAAATAAAGCTTAGCTTTAAAGTTGCTTTCAATGTGCTCAGAGTCAGTGTAAATAGCTATGTGCTTGCTTACCTCTTCTTCTGAATCCTTTTGAAATCCATTCAATTTGATATCTAAATTTAGGAGAACAGAAAAATATTTCAGTTTCACTTTCCACTTCTGAAAGTTCTTATCATCTCTTAAAAAATGGCATAATTTCCTAATTGAGGCTTAAGTTTCAAACCTTAAAAATTACTATAGTCATGTTCCCCTAATGGGAAGTAACAATAAAATCTCTAGTTAGGCTCTGTTAGTCACCAAATAATATGCCAGAGCTATTTTGTCACATTTCTTCACCGTAATTTAGAGTCCTGTGTTTCCAAAGACTATCAGCAGATGGAAGTGCCACCCATTTCACATGACAAGACCTAGCCTCTGCCCTCTCTAATTACAGTGCAGTTAGACAATACTGCTAAAACAATCCAATACCTTACTGCCTCTGGATAGCCATGATCCCAAACCCCCTGAACTCATCACCTTGTTTCAACATTCATGTTACTCCCTGGCAATTTCCTAATCAGAAATAAAGTGAATGTTCTTCTGTTGGATTACCAAAAATAAACTCAAGTGGAAGACAGCAAAACAGATGGGTTAGTTCTGCACTTTTGGGAACACTGAGGAATGGAAGGACAACTTAAGTAGCAGTACCTGCCATACGGACCTGAGGAACAGTAGCATTTTGTTTCTCTTTTCTTACAGATGCCTTTGATTCTTGGGTATGTTAGAAAGAAGCAAGTAGGAACCCTCCAAGACCTTTTTACCTTACACATCTTTAAGGTATTTAAGCAACATGTGGCCTGTAACCCTTGTCAGAAAACTCCACAGCAATGAAATAACTTTAAATTTGATACATACTACTGGCTTGAGAATAGTTATTTCTTCCAACAATCCTAACACAATACTTACAAAAACAGAACTTGCAGTCCATGACTATAAAAACTGAACAACTGTTGCAAAAAACATGTATAGTCAGATTCTGCATAAACTTAAATGGATACTCACCTTCAGCTTATCAAATTACTTTCTCAAATGATTTTGCCTCAGCTGGAGCAATTCCTAGTTTTGTACAAATACAACGTACCTACAGAATCATTTTGCTGTTCCTCTGCTGCAGAATTTAATGAAAAATGAGGTGTAGGTGATGAATGGTTTATCCAATCCCTAGGATTAAATAATACAATAAAAAAACTCTTAAAGAATTGCAATCTGCTCATTTTAGGAACATTTTTACAGTACTTTGAATTGGCTGCTATCTGTGGAAACAGCTGCAGTTATTTTAGAGGTATACTTTTCTTTGCAAGGACATGTAATAAATAAGACTTCTGGATTTCCTATGTGGAGATAGCAATGTTTACACATTTGTTCTCTAAGTGAAAAAATGGCCTTTTCTATTCTTTATTACTTCTTTCTATATTTCTGTTATAAATCTACCTTCTACTGAAAACTTTCCATAGTTTCCAGGAACAAAAAGCCTAATATTATTTATTACAAGTTTTTTTCATTTAATGGTTTTCCCCAAGTTCTGTTATTCTTGTTGGTTATGTTCTTAAACCATTTAAGGTAGGACCATCAACAAAAATAAATCCAAGTACCGCTTTGTCCATACTGGACACTGAACTACTACCAACATAAATACAGATCCTTCACTAAGCTAACAAGAAAACTGTTCCTCAATAGAACACTGGGAATAAAATAACATACAAATGGAAGTATAACAGGATTATTTAATTACATTATGCCTGACTGGAATTCCTATGTGATGTACTATACTCACTTCAGTAGGGATTGAGACTGGTCAGATGTGTATGCCCCTTGTAGTACCTGAAAGAAGAAAAAACGTAACTAGTTAGTAAGTACTTAATTGTTTATTTTCTCAGTTTAATTGCAGGCTTATCTTCTTCCTTCTGTAATTTAGTTGGGAAGCGGAATTCTTAGATCCAATTATTACATACATTGCTACTAAGAAACAAAAGCATTCCACTTAAACTTTTTTTACTTGTACTATTTGACAAAAATGTTGAAAAATAAATCAAGACTATAGAATAAAACATTCACCCACAAAGAAAACAAACTGTTGCAACAAAGATACAATTGCTCCAAACTTAAGATGTTTTATACACCAAAGGACCAAAACACAAGGTTTTTAATTTCAACTCACAGTTTCAATCTTTCTTTGATAACTTTTTTTCATTAAATAAGACAGGGTGCTGTTCCAAAGACTGTGATGTTTAGTTTACTGCTCTCAATATCCCTATAAATTCCATATTTAAGGAACTTCAAGACTTGCATATCAGCCAATTCTGACTGGCAGGACTACCACAAACCAACACAGGAAAGAGCAGGTGGGTACGGAGAGCATTGATGTCACAGCAGGAGCCAAATTCCAACTCCTTATTACAAAGACCTCAGACCTGTTTTTCGTACCTTTACCAATAATGCAGAGATCTCCCTCAGTATGGAAAAAAAAGCCTTTATACAAAGTCTAAGGCAAACTAGGAATGATTAAGATAGTCAAGTGAACTGCAGAATGGTTCTTGCACCATTTAGCTAAGACTGAGTATTACTAGTGGACTATGCACACACTGGCTGCAATTTTAAAATTAATCACTGACTTACAGAGGACAACATTAACAGCACTAGACGACTGTAAGAACACCTTGGAGTGGACACTATGTGACAATTTCTCTGGCTTACACTAGGTACTAGCCACACAGCAAGAAACAACACCTTAACAATTCCTTTAAGAGCAGGACATAGGACTGCTAAAAGGCTCCCTGGAACAGAACAGATTCTTTAGTTTGCGCAACAATTATTGACTGATGTAATTCCAAAACATGGCAATGAGACAGTTCACAGAAAGTTATTTATTTGCTTACACAGACCCTTCAGGCGAGTCAGCCTGAATATTTATACAGAACATTATCCAGAGATCAAGCAAGGTCAGGACAACACCAGAGCAGCCACTAAACCTCTCTAACTGGCTAACATTGCTCAGAGAGGTGCTTTAAAACATCAGCAAACTACCTCTACAACTCAGATGAAGACACTGTTTTGTCTGCTAAAAAAATAGGTTCTAAGCGAAATCAGTGTATTGGTCACTGGCTGAGAGATCTTCTCAAACCATATACATTACACAAGCTGTATTTCTGGCCACTGACTGATAACTGGGAACAGTCTTTCATCCTGCCCTCATTTTTAGTGAAGAAATTCCTGCAAAATCTCAGTATTTTTTCTCACTTGAGCACTTATTTATATATGAGGGGATTCTGGATGTTTTCCAAAAAAAAGACTAACGCTTAAAAGCTGTTAGGTGTTACCTAACAACTTTTGGTGCACTTCACCAAACACTGTAAGAAAAGAAAATATAAAAAAGGGGAAAGCATAAACTTAAAATTATTACATCTGTCTGAACAAGCTGTAGAATACCATGTTAACAGATAATGAAAATGACTTGTTGAAAAGAACCTGGATCCTACAAAATCTGTATATATGTCCACTGCATCTCTGGTAGATGAAAATTCTTAATTACAATTTTTACATGATGGAATCAAAGACAGGACTGCATATCATAAGTCTCCCACAACCCATCTGAAGTACAAAGAAAGCTAAGACTCTCTGGAACAACTGGAACAGATGTTACTTTTCCTAAAAACATTCACAGCCATTTACTCTGCACGAACCTCATATCAAATCACATCCTATGATCATACATGCTGTATTCATACATGATAATTTCTGAGAACAAACTAGAAGGAAAGCTTCTATAATAGCACATTCCATGTTGGCTCTTGAAGTGGTTGAAGAGCCAGCCACATTGGTGCTATGTACAAATGTGGGGATCAAAGACAACAGGCCAAGACCACTCCTTACAGTATTCGGTAAAAACTTAAAAATTTAAACTGTTCCCAAGGTGTGCATGACCAAGCTGCTAGTGTCTTGCTATACAGGTTTCACCAAAACAAAAAATACTAAGAATTACCCAAACTATTTGGTGAAAAAGTCTAGGTTTCTTTGCTTTTCTGACTTTTTCTTTAGTGGACTGGGCATTTGTCCTTGGACTTGGGAATAGCTAATCTGGTGAGAACCAGGAAGCCAAAGGCCAGGGTTAAGAAGCAGCTAGTCAGATCATCTCCCAGAGGGGAAAGGGAAAGAGCAAATGTGCACTTCTCTCATTCCCTTCATCCTGAGAAAATCATGACAAACTTCAGTCAAGACAATCCTCAGACAACCAAGGAGAAAAATAAAGTTATGGAGAAAAATTTCTGAAGTAACAGCATCTTTTGGATTTTGTTCACTGTTTCTCACACTGTCAGTTGAGACAAATTTATTTTCAATTCTAGAATGAGCTGTAAAACATTCACTACAGTAAAAAGCATGTCTTTTTTCAATGTACCTTTGGTCATCTAGAAGCAGTCTAGCTCTTTTTAGAAAAACTCTCTTTTACTGGAATAAGGATACAGAGACTATAGGCTTTGGACTGGTGAATCCAGCTAAAGACAGTGTAACAGCCACAGTTAAAAGCAGAGAACCTGTTTGTCTCTAATTGTTTCATGACCCTGCCATATGCAGGTGGAAAACTAATTGCTCAGCTGAATAGAAGATTATGGGCTAGCTACCAACAATGGTAAATACATTAAAAGGTAGGCTAATTAGCAGATTAGGGAATGCAGAATTATCCATAGAGTAAAATAATTACCCCATCATCATATAAGCAGGCATTTTACTGTGCATTTTGGATTGTTATCTCTTTCCTTTTGAAAGAAGCAATTGATCAATCATTGGACCACAGCTAATCTCCTATTGAGTAACCCAGGGTGTATTCTAGCACAGTCAACCCAGATGATTACCCTTCAGCTCCTGAAAGGAATATATTAAAAAGTCTGTGCTCCACAACTTCATCTTCATCCCGGGTGTGTTCCCCAAATTTAAAAGGTTCTAATCTTATGAAATACCAGAGAAGACACTTTGATACATTCCTGCAGACTCTGTGCTACATAGGTGACAAGATGAAGTTCAATTCACCTGTAAGCCACCAGACCTCCTCAAGGGGATGCCCAGCGGGTTTATCAATAATTAATCATTAAATATACTTAGAGAAGACATTACCATTGGTGGACTTACTGGGTTTGTCTGTTCTGCCTTATGATAATATGTGTGGTCACCAAATTTCTGTATAAAACAGATTTCTGGAGAAAAAGTTCCTAGGGAAAAAAAAAAATCCTTAGTAATTAAAATTTTGATTGTTTTAATATCTGAGTTATTTTCCATGATTCCGTAACTTTTTTACATAACTCAGTAACTGAGCTACATGCATCAAAACTTCTGCTATGCAATGGATTTGACTGGCTACATAGTCTATTACACTAGATTTTGAATCTACATGAATGAAATAGAAATTAATAAAACAAGCCAGCAGTGGAAATTTATTTCACTTAGTGTTCCAGGACCATCCCTGATTTTTCATTGGAGATTACGTCTTTCCTATTATTTTTTAAACTAATAACTGCAATTTTGGTAACCTGCCTGATCCATATCACTAAAATATACTTATACTCCTAGATGGCATCATTTCTTTAATGACCATACAAATGAAGATCTTCTCTCAAAAAAGTTTAAAAAGAGAAAAACCCATAAGTTTGGATCCTATGCTTGAAAACTAAGATGTGGTTACTGACACTAATAAAACACTAATCAAATTAATATTTATACTGTGTATCTCATCACCAAATTACTACTATACAAGTATGCACAAAACTGTGAATGATGAAATTCTAATTAAAACTTCCTAAATATAACATGAGGCAGGCAGAATGCTAAAAATATCACAATCTATTACAGTTGCAGAGACATATCTCCCCACTCAATTGTCAGGCAAATACTCACTCCACAAATCGAACACAGCCAAACAGACATGCCCTATGTATCTTGAACGTTGCAAGGATTTAGTTCCAGTGGACAACCACAGGGAAGTTCAAAATGAGATGATGCTACCCTCCTCACTTAAGATTATTGAGTGACTATAGAAGGTTCAGCATTAGGAAATCACAGCCACTGGAGTTTTTGCAGATTTCAATGGGCTGAAGGTAAGATTTGTATTAACTCAGGGCAGGTTGATAAAAAATTATGGCTCACTCAGATCTTCAAACTGGCAAAAAGAGGAACACAACCAAATCTGGAAGAACACCATGTGTCACTTAAAGTATTCCCAGCCTGAAATATCACTGAAATAAAACCTATAGGATGCAAGTCAAATGGAACATATAAAAATGCCAAGGAAGTAAGATGAAACTATTATGTAACTAAAACATGCTTGCTCATGTAGCCTGCTCTATGGGAGTTACTACAGAATATTTTAAGATCTTAAATGAGTGTGCATTCATTCATGCTGAAAGTATTTAATGATACACTACACAAAATGCACTGAAATATCCCTACTCAAACTTTTTATGTTAAAGAGAATGGATATACTAACAATATTACTGGGGTTTAAAAATACCATAAGCAGCTAGATCTACATACATACATACATCATACAACTGTTATGCATATACAATCAATTTATTTTATTCTGCACAAACACATACACAAAAATGCATACATGTAAATAAAAGCGATATCCCTATATATAGCTCTAACATTTCTCAAACCAGGGATTCTCAGTCACAGTGCACAGGAAGAACAGAGAGACCTCAAGAGCAAACCTGATCAAATATTAAAAATATGCTGAAGAATCTTTTAAAATATGAGCTACAGTTAGGAATATAATCAAAGAGCGCACAGTTCTAAATATGAACTTCCTGCAACACCCAAGTTTAAACATGGACTCAAGCAAAATCCAAAGCAACAGTTTAAGGAAAAAAAACCAACACAGACTGAAAAAAGAATCCGTCCTACCTTTATTGATACTCATCTCAGTTGTTAAAGCAATATCCTTGTTAAGAAAAGCCAACCTTTGCAAAATAAATAAAACAAAAGGTCGTTAAGGATCTTCCAGCATTACAGTCCTATAAACTCAAAGGGCATCTTGGAGCACCCATCCCAGCCTCTGCTGTCGGGGCACGCCTAGAAGAACTCCGACACAAACAGTAAAAAAACCCCAAACTCAAGGCATGTAATGTGATTTTCTGCATAGAAAATCATAACTAGGGAGGCACCTCGCTGCTTTAAGTATTTCCAAAAACTACCGTGCCACAAAGCCATCATAAAGGTCTTGCCATATCTTAAAGGATACAAGAGACAGGGTCATGAAAATGACATCAAGGCAAAGTTGCAGGGAAATACAATGCGCACGAACTGTATTTAATAGTGTTTATTTTCTCCGAGTTGTTTTCTGGGACATTTCACTTCTTCTGACTAAAATGTTAGTAAAATGGTCCAGCGACATAAGCCCCGAGGCACACAAGGTGTGTGAAAAGAGATAGAGCTATTTGCTGAGGTAAGAAATGCTGGGTCCAGGAGCATATAAAACGGCTCTGAACAGAGCAGAGAAAACAAAAACCAAACCAAAACAAACAAAAAAGAAGGGATGGGAGGGGGGAAGAAAGAAAAAGAAAAAGAAAAAGAAAAAGAAAAAGAAAAAGAAAAAGAAAAAGAAAAAGAAAAAGAAAAACTCTCAGCTCGGGAGAGGTCCCCTCAGCCGCCGCACCCTCACACAGGCAGGTGGGCAGGTGGCGCTCCCAGCCACAACCCATTACCACCTCCTCC
>NW_005054476.1:218882-219707 GCF_000277835.1 Geospiza fortis | reverse complement strand
ATCTTGTGACCAGGCCTCGCTGCCTCTCGGGTGGCACCAGAGCCAGAGCCAGAGAGTCCCAGCACACACCGTGCTGTGTGTGATCACTTCTCCGAGTGTGTGCGCTTCTGACGTTGAGATCTCAAGAGTCAGAAATTGTCATCTGCCCAGAGAGTTACAGAGAGTGAAAAGAGGGTTGTGAAACAGTGTCTTATCAGTGAAAAAGGCCAGACAGTCTCAAAGTGGGGACCTTGAAGGAAGGATAACTTGGGCTTTGATTGCATAGTCTGGGGTCTTAGAATCAGAGAATGTTAAGAGGTTGGAAGGGACCTTAAAATTCATCTAGGCTCAACCCCCTCTGCCATGGGCAGGGACACCTCCCACAAGAACAGGTTGCTCAGGGCCTTGTCCGGTCCGGCTTTGAACACAGCCAGCATCGGAGCATCCACAGCCTCCCTGGGCAATCTGTTCCAATATCTCACCACCCTCACAGGAACTCTTCCTAATATTTAACCTAAATTCCCCTTCAGCCAATGTGTACCCATTGCTCCTTGTCCTATTACTACAGGTCCTGACAAAAAGTTCCTGTTGAGTTGTTGGCTACTGCTGCGCCTCTTGTCACCTGGCTGGCGCCACAGGTGCGGTTTGTATGCAATGGATCGGTGCCAATTCACGGCCTCTTAAGTCTCACAGTGAGAGATTTTGACCAGTAACTCACGAACCACCATCTCAAGAAACCCACCTACTTGAGAACAGTGAGCATGCAGAAACATTAGCATGAGAAACAAGAGAATCATTCGATCTATTCAAGATAGAACACTAATTAATAAGAGAACTAAGTAACTT
>NW_005054476.1:217295-218824 GCF_000277835.1 Geospiza fortis | reverse complement strand
ATTTTCAAGGATTGGTGTGCTTTATTTGTGGAAAACTCCACCATGTACCCTGCACAGAATAAACAATGTCTCCTTTCTAAACTATGCTCTGTGTCTGTGTTTAGAGTCCCTTAACTGGCAACACTTCTCTGCCATGGTTAAGTAGCTTACTTCATTGCTACCAAGGAATGGTTCGTGTGCTCAGGAGCAGGAACAAGTTTGAGATAACCAAATTATTAGGTGATAGTGTTCTCAGCATTTGCAGTAGCACTCTTCAGTGGTCGTCTGTCAGTGACAAACGTTTTCCTCAGGCAGAGCCACTCTGGCTCAGCTTCGCCTGCCATCTCCTGGGCATCTCCTGGGCAGCGCTGTCCCCGAGGCGACTCCAGCACACGGCCAGACTGGAGGCAGGCCACTGCCAGAGCTGCACATGCGAGAATTCCATGTTAGCACAGGTGGTGACATGTAGTTGTAGAGACTACAGACCCCAAATCACCGTAGTGACGCCTGCTCCCTGTGACCTTGGTAAATTAAAATTTTTTGTATCTGTCAAATCACGGCAAATACTGGTTTTTAATCAAAAAAGTGGAAAACAGAGCAGAAATACTAAAAGACATCTTAAATTATATGTGAATTACATATAATTGTTGAAACTGTATGAATTGCTGTTTTGCTTTGGTTTAGTCATATGCATATGCAGTTACAGCAACTGGTGCACGTATTAACACATATTAAAGAGTCCGGAAATCTCACTGCTAATACTTTACACTTTAAAGCTAATTAAGGTGAGATACTAAAAAAAAACACTAAAGAAGCTATCAGGGGAGATGGATATACAGCAGTAAATTATTAAGATTTACGAACATCATATCGAAGACAAGACTGAAAAGTGTATTTACAGGTTAAAAGAGCTGGCACGATTTCATCACTCACAACAACTACTTTGGGTGGAGTTCTTCGGAAAACTTTTCATCAGCACTTCCTGTTTTGAGGTTCACATTCATGTTTCACGGCACAGTGCCATGTGAAGCAACTAGAAATATTTCCAAGTGAGGTGGCACATGTAAGACGCAGTCTGGGAAAAGCCGGGGCGCGGATCATGCACCACAAAACCGCTGCAGGTATTAGTATTGCAGTTGAACATGCTCGGCCCCAGGAACACGGAACGGCCCCTGCCACTCTGCAGTGCTGTTTTACAGCCTCGTGACGCGTGCCCAGCCACACATTTGCTAAAGATGGAAGAGACCTCGGGAGACCATCTGAAGATCACCTAGTACAGATTACACACGAAAGCGTCCTGGCGGGTCTCTCAGAGCTTCCTATGCTTCGTGAATCAAAACCTGCACTTCTCCTGCCGAAAGCCATACATGTAAATATATTGCTTTGCCTTTGCCGTCCCCCCACCGCTTCCCCAGGGTGTCAGGGGCACCGCTGCTTCCCACAAGCAGGAGCTGGGAACGTCCACGCTTTTAATGCCTCGGCAAAGGGCAGTATCACCGGGCGGTATCGGACGCGCACAGGGGAGCTCGCCCTGGCCCCGGGTCTAGCCC
>NW_005054476.1:214364-216716 GCF_000277835.1 Geospiza fortis | reverse complement strand
GCTTCACTGCCGCCCTGGGTGGCGTGCGGAGATGCCCGTGTCGCTGTCCCGTTACCCTCCTGGTGCCGTCGGGCTGCCCGCGTTTCGCCTCTTCGGCAAAAAATGCCTCTCTGGCCGGGTCTCTATGTTGTCGTGTGCGCTCCGGGTGAGCTCCGCGCAGGTTTTCTCTCGGCTGTTACTGCCGCTTGGTTGCTGTGGGTACTGCTGAGTCAGATAGCAGGAGATGGGAAATTAGTGCTGATCGAATAGATGGTGTTGCAGAGGATTGCTCTGAGGTTAGTGAGAGCTGTGTAACAAACCTTAAGAGTTTAAGGGGCAAGTCGTACTGTTACGTGGGTGGTAATTGCTCTAAACGATTACATACAACCGGTCTAGTTTGCTTTTTACACTCTGGCTAATGTTTGAGGGAGTCACATTTGGGGTTTGTCCATATTTTGCATTCTGTTTTTATTCTCAAAATTGATTGCTTTATTTCCTAGTCTCGTAGAAATTTTTAATTGAAAACAAAGACAAACAGGATTTATAAAGCATCCCTTTTGAACCACCGTTTTGAAACTCAATAGAATTACATAGATGTTAAAGTTTAGGTTTATATTTAATGTTATATCTTGATAATTCCAAGCTACAAGTCAGTGTGTGTGCATAAATATTTTAAACAGAAATACCAGCTGATGTTATGCATTCAGATTTTTTTTACATCACTGTAATGCAGAATCACTGTGTGAAATGATCAATATTTTCTAGAAGTGTCAACTGCATAGTAGGAAGCATCCTGCGCTTTGGGCAGGTTAAATAAACACAAAAACTTTAAAGAATCCTTTTATGCTAGGACTTATTATCACTGAATTAACCCCAAGATGAGTGATGAGGCATCCTGTATTTCAGGATAGCAGCAGTTAATAATACAAGTAAGATACTATGGATCATTATTTTAATAAATGAATTAATGCATTCCCCCCACATACAATTAATTATGTGAAGCCATTTTACTTTTACCATTTTTGTTTAGAAATAGGAAAAACAATTTCTGAATAAAAGATTCTGATATCTTCCTAGCCATCCTAATTGTTTTTTTGATTGTCAGATAATAATTCCAAAATGAAACACGTGAAATAGTTGTATTAGCAGTATTACTAGGTTCAGGACTGGTAGAACTCTATAATAAAGTCATGTAGTAACTGCTAGTTATGATTTTCCTGAAATAGCGTGGTATTCAAAATTATGTGTTTTTTCAGAGGATGTTGTGATGCCTTTTGTATTTTTTGTGTTGTTTCAAAATTTTCAGCACAGGTATTCTTCTGGCTGGGTTTTATTTTAGTTTTCTTTATTAAAATGTACCTTCCATTATGCTGAGGAGAAATTATAATACCAGTGTGAAACAGCTTTGCAATAATTGCTTAAATTTACAGAACAGAATGAAGTGTACATGATATAGAGAAAAAGGAGGGGGTTAGTTTTTTATTTGATTTTTAAAAAAAGATTTAGTTAGGAAATGAAATAATTTGTTCTTAAAGAAAGGCAGTCTTCTCAATTATTTTCCAAGTTTGGCTCCACGAGCCACAAACATCCTGTCACACCTTCACTGTGGAAGGATAGAGAAAAATAAATAATTGCTCTTTGTGCTCATGTGATTCAGATTGGTATTGGTAGGAAACCAAGATGATTCTGGTATCTTCAGGAGCACTTAGGCAGATAGATTTGCCTGTCTCTTATTTTCTCCATTGAATGTTGGCTTCATTTTTGATGTCCAAGCAAAATAAATAATACCAAAAGCCCCATGGATGGATGGTTGCATTTAGGACAACACAAATGGATTTTTTTAATCCACTTTCAGGTGGTGGTATGTAGAACCCTCAGGCCTCCATGGAAATCTTGCAGTACTAGATTGGCACATGTACATTGCAGACTGTCCCTGTTAGCCAGGCTATTAAGCATTTTTTGAACTTTACAGTACACTTTTGTAAGCTGTTGTTTTTGTGCAGTGAGGAAAGTCCAGTTACTAATGTATGTGAGAATGTTATGGCAATTTATTTCTATGCCATAAAACATAAGTAAAGATCTTTGACAGACTTGCATAAAGAAACAACACAGAACAGATAGACCAGGATGTGGTCTGAAGGACATGTTGAACATTCATATTGTTAGTTATGTGAAGGACAGCTGTGAAAATTTCTGGTAAATGTTTGTTATCTGTTGGAAGCAGAGGGATGATGAAATGCACCAGTAACCAGGGAATAGTAAAGGGTAGAAGAGGACTGGCACAATACTGTTATGTGAGGGCTTGCATGCTTTTGATGAAGAAGGAATATTTTTGAATTGTAATTAATTTGTATCATAGAATAATATTGAATG
>NW_005054476.1:189375-214354 GCF_000277835.1 Geospiza fortis | reverse complement strand
TAATGTTTAATTGATAATTTTTATAGCTCATCAGTATTTTTGACAAGAAGAATGAGTACAGAGAAATAACAGAATTTGGTGAGTGCTTACGTAGAAGGTAAAAACAAGAATTTTGAGTCAAAGCAGTATCAAAATTGTATGATAGGAAGATTTCGAGAGATCTCGTGAGAGTAGTGAGGCCTTACTGTTAGAATCACAGAATCTTCTGATGTGGAGAGACCCACAAAAGTTATTGAGTTCAGCTGTTGAATGAATGGCCTTTGTTGGGATTGAGCCCTCAACCTTGGCTTTACTAGAACCATACTCTAATGGATGACCAGTGGCAAAGTCCATGAAGAAACCAGGAAAATGGGTAGTATAACAAAAAAGGTTGAGAAGACAGGAGAAGATCACACTGTATTTTGGAATATTAGAAGTAGATGTGTTTTACATGGATGACTGAAGGAAAGGCAAAGATTAGTTTCTTTACTCTTCTCTGCCTTAAGTGGTTTTGCTTTTATTTCCTGAAGGATCTCTTGCAGGAAAGTGTAGAGTTGCATCTTTTTTCACTGAATTGTGTACTTATATGAAGTATTCCTTTGCTGCAGGTTTGCAAAGTATAGAAAAACAGCCTTGAAAATGCTGTCCAGACTCTTCCGAATGCATGGCCTTTTTGTAGCCTCTCATCCATGGGAAGTCATTGTGGGAACAGTGACTCTCACAATCTGCATGATGTCTATGAAGATGTTCACTGGGAATGACAAGATCTGTGGCTGGAATTATGAGTGCCCCAAACTTGAAGAAGTAAGGGTTTAAAATAATTTATTTGGTGTAAGGATTTAAAATATTTTTTTTTGTGCTAATCAGTACATCCAGGGTTTTCTATAGAATATGAGCAAGCTGTGATGTATTAGGAGTAAAGTATCCATGGAGAAGCTTCTTTGTGGCCTTCTTTTCTTATTTTGGATATCAAAACAGTAGGCAAACAGTGATGCAATGACCAAGCATTTTAGTATTTTTAATTTTTAAGGCGAGAATAACAGTGATGTTTATTTTTTCCTGGAACTTCACTTTTAATGCAGCTTCACAATGGACTTAACATTTCACAATGGACTTCCCGTAGTGTAAAAGGTAACTAAATTGCTTTGTATTTCATGCAGGATGTTCTGAGCAGTGACATCATCATCCTGACAATCACACGCTGCATAGCAATTCTTTATATATATTTCCAGTTTCAGAACCTAAGGCAGCTTGGATCAAAATACATTTTAGGTATTGTATCTGATTTTTGTATTTGCTGTATGTGTTTTAATTGTGGGGGATATGGTTTACCTAAATTGGTAACAGATACTAACCTTTTAATCCTTATGTTCACAACAGCATTATTTTAATTATTTTCTGGATAGCAGAAAAAATGTTTTGCATGTATCAAAGTACTATTTTTTTTAGTGAAAGGTTGTGTAAGATTATATAAACACTGAAAATGTCATTCTTGAGATAACTGTTTATTATGTGAAATACTTAAAATTGTAGAGCTGTTTAAGCCAGTTTTAATTTTACTTAAGGTTTATGGCTTTTATTTTGAGTCTTATTTTGAATGCATTGCAAATTTTAGATTTTAATATCTATAAAAATAGCATCTCCTTCAGTTTGTGTCTCAACTGCTGTTAATGCACTGAGACAGGAATTATCATTCATTGTCATGATACATCTAAAAGTGGGGAAACTTTGGGTTTTTTTTTTCTTTTCCTTTTCCTCTTCCAATGTATATAAACAAAAAAATTCCTATTCTCTTGTTTTTTTAAGGTATTGCTGGCCTCTTCACAATCTTCTCAAGTTTTGTTTTTAGTACAGTGGTAATTCACTTCTTGGATAAAGAACTGACAGGTTTAAAGTAAGTAATGAATTGTTATTCTGGATTTCATGCTTATATTTTTTTTCCTGTACCATAAACCTTGAATTTTAACATATGCCTCTTTTTTTTTCAGTGAAGCTTTACCATTCTTCCTGCTTCTGATTGATTTGTCAAGAGCAAGTGCATTAGCCAAATTTGCGCTCAGTTCCAACTCACAGGTCAGGGGAGTTATTTTTGAGGATTTTTTGGTTGTTTAGTGCTTTGCTTTGGGATTTTTGTTTGTTTGTCTTGCAATGGTGATTTCTAATTTAATGTTCAGAATAGAACATTGTCCCATGGCAGGTGACTAGAACCTAGGTGAGCTTGAAGGCTCCTTTCAAGTCAAGCCATTTTATAATTGTATGAGTAATCCAAGTGGAGAGACACACAGGCAAATAATGTCTTGGGAATGCATAAATAATAAAAGGATCAAATTCTATCCAGATTCTCTGTTCTCTTGTCTTCAAACCAGATCAGTGTTCAAGTGGATAGTTATATGGTAAAACTAGTGTGCACAGCCATGGGCATTGTTAATTGTATGTATGAGCATGACTTCTTTAAATTGGAACTTTAAACCAGCAATGCTTACAGCTCTTCGAAGGAGGCTAAAGTTCCTAGACAAAGTCTTCCTTAAAATGGTTACTGACAGTAAAAAAGTTAATTTCTAGGACTCAGGAACAGTATCTAAAGACACATCCAATGTTACACTGTTACTACAAAAAGAAGCATATTTTTAGGCCAAATGTTAGCAGAACGATTGTAGCATATGTGCAGACAAGAACATCCATACTCCAGTACATTTAACACAACACATTGGGAGAGATTGACAGGACAGCTTGTTTGTTGTACCTGGTAATGTTTGTTTCCTAATAGTCCAAATTCTGGACTAAAAGTATATTAACTGGGATTACTTCGTGCTTACAAAATACTGTACATGGCATTTGCACATACTAATTTTGACAAAACATTATGTGTTATATTTTAATTTAGTGTATATTACAATGTACAGTTTCTATATATGCAATATAATGTGTTCTATATTATTTATGATTACTGCAGGTACAGAATTTTTTACTAATTTTTAAGAGAATATTTTACAAATAGGTTTCTTCTGCAGTTTTTTACCCCCTGCTGCCCTAAAAATACCATCACCAGGAAAACAGTAGCAAACTTTCTAGGCTTTATCATGCCTGCTTTCTGGAGGAAATCCTTTTCTCCCCAGCAGAAAGCTTTAGTGCCTTTTGTGACCTCTTTTCTATCAGCTGAGTCTAGAGAGTTAAATATAAAATACTAAAGTAATAGTAGTTGAAGTACAGATATGTGATTGTAAGAAATTTTGAAATGCATGACACAAATGTCTTCTATTTCATGTCTTCAGATTTAGAAGTGGTATTCTTTTGAATTTACTGTAATTAGTGTCTCTGCCCATCAGTGTTGTAGAAGCTTAAAATACTGATAAGGCAAAGGTAGAGAAATTAATCAAAATTAAATAATTTTGTGTCAATAGACTGTAAAAGTATAATAACTTAGAGGAAATAGAATAGATTCTCTGTAGGCTTTCTCATAATAGTTCATTTTCAATAAGTGTTTTAGAAGGCCTTGCCACCATAATACTACTCTGTTTACTTGTCATGTTATATATAACTTAATTTGGTTTTTGTCTTCATGTTAATGGACAGAAATCTTTCTTTCTAGGATGAAGTAAGAGAAAATATTTCACGTGGGATGGCAATATTAGGCCCTACGTTTACCCTGGATGCGCTTGTGGAGTGTCTTGTAATTGGTGTTGGTACCATGTCAGGTGAGCCATACAGTGTAAGGATCTAAATATTTCCAGTTAAAAAAGGCCTTTTGAGAGACATTAGGATATGGAGAGTTTCAAATAATAAGTGTTACCTATGAGAGTGGACCAATTTAATCTATTTATTTATCTATCTCCTAATTAGCTTATTTTACTGGTTACTGCAAATATGAATAATATATACATGCTGAACCAAAGTTTGAAATACTAGTAATGGCTTTCCTTGAGCGTTGTGCAGCAGGAATGAACTTCTGTGCAGCTGCTTTCATAAGATTTGGTTTGGGTTTTTTTCAGCTACACTGCATACCTTAACAGGATCTTCTTATTTGAAGAGCATTTGCTCTTCAAATAATTTTGGTCCTTTCAGGGTATTGTGTATTAATAAGCTGTTCTCTTTATATCTTAGGGATAAAAACTCATTTTGGTGCTGTATATAGTTTTTTAAACCAATTTATCCTGTTAGCTCTTTCATCCTTACTAAGGCAGTTGTGTACTGCATGTACAACATACATTACATGGCTTTTTCTTGATACTTGTGAAAGAGTAGGTGGGGTGTATGCTGTTACTGCTTGCCTGAACATCCCATGTTTGAAAAGGGAGTTCAGTACATAATGTTGGCTAATTTTTTTTGCTCAAACAAGTAAGGAGTTTCAAGCTTTCATGATGAAGTTTAAAATCTTGGTGAACTTCATTTGTATTCATTTAGAATTACACCTTAAAATACTTTTCTGTCAATCCATAAATGCATATTGTGCTTAGAGTAAGCCAATGCACAATGAGTAGGCCTTAAGATGCTTGTTTTAAATTAACCTTAATAGTTCCTTCTGTAATCAGCAATGTCAGTTTAATGATTTCTTTCTTAGTCCAGCAGCACTTCTTCAACTATAGCTAATTGCATATTCAAATGTGAAAACTGTCTTTTTATTTAGGTGTACGACAGCTTGAAATTATGTGCTGCTTTGGCTGTATGTCTGTTCTTGCCAACTACTTTGTCTTCATGACCTTCTTTCCAGCTTGTGTGTCCTTGGTATTAGAGGTAAGACCAGCTTCAAGACAACCTCAAGTTTAGTACTCAGCCCTGTGCTTCTGTAGGCTATATTTTTCATCATGGAGTTAACATGCCAGCATGTTCATATTCCTTTCAAAGTAAACTGATGGCAGCAATGTGTAAATATCACAGTAAATGAGTCACACTCAGTAGTAGTTGTGATCTAAAGCAAACTAAACAGATGATACTGTCACTTATTGTCTGTCCAGGGTTTTTCACAATTGAAAGTCTAACTGTAGACTCTTGGTAATTTGTCAATAATCAAATAAAAATGTAATGTGGGATCTCATTTGTTGGTTCTTCTAATGGACACTATATATGACCTATTTTTGTTATTTTATTGCAGCTTTCAAGAGAGAGTCGTGAAGGGCGCCCTATATGGCAGCTTAGTCATTTTGCTCGTGTTCTGGAAGAAGAAGAGAATAAACCAAATCCTGTGACACAGAGGGTCAAAATGATTATGGTTTGTGGCTCTTTTTCACCTGTGGTTATGCAATCAGTGAGGTGTCCTGGTGCAAAAATCAAACTCTTGTTTCCTATAGACTTGTATTCTGAAGCCCATTAGTTGAACTTAGTCGTAGTTTTTAATTAACTTCCCCTGTATCTACACCTGTCATTTTTCTGCCTATGCCATTTCTGTGCCAAGCACTCAGGACTCTTTTATGTGTACTCCCTCTTACCCCTGCAGTACCCTCAGCTTCCTTTGCTTATTTCTTGAGCAAGAGAAAAATGTAAGTGGGATACATCCAAAGCTGCTATACAACAGTGTCACAGTAGGCCAAAAAGGGTGTTAATTAGAGGTGTGGAAAATCAGCTTTGGATTTTAGAAGCATGGGAAGCATGGGGGGAAAAAATGAGCAAAAAAACCCAAACAAAAAGAGGGCAATATTTACTCTTGCTAGGTTTGATACCAAGTTACATTTGAAAAATTAATACTTGTTTTGTGTTTTTTATACAGTCACTGGGTTTGGTTCTTGTTCATGCCCACAGTCGTTGGATAGCGGAACCAGCTGCTCAAAATAGTACTGTTGAAAATTCAGTGGGATTGGATGAGAATGCACCAAAGAGAATTGAACCTAATGTTTCACTGTGGCAGTTCTACCTTTCTCGGTGGGTGGCTTCACAGAAGTGTGATTGTGCTGTATTTCTGCTGCTGCCAAGCTAGAAGCTTGTCCTAGATGACAAGACTTGAAGACTTTCAGGTCTGACCACTATAGGATGTCTTGGAACCAGAGGTGACATTTCAGAAGAAGTGTCAATATTATGCCATTTGTCCAAACCCTTGAAGTAGTCAAGAACATGATCAAGAGCTAGCTCTCCTGTATGCCTCAAAACATTGTCTTTTCCCACTAGCATCTTTCACAGCATACTGGGAAATAATTTTAAGACTGCACTAGAGTCATTACTTATACAGAGTTTGTGACCGTTCACACCTAAGTGCAAAAGGTGCAAAACTCATTTTATACTATGGTTTTTCCTTCAGCTCAATTCAAGTTAGTGTCACCTGTCATTTCATGTTATTTCTGAGAAGTCAGAACTTTCTCGTATAGGCATGGGATATTTGTCCCTTCTTAGCAGTTCATCTTGCATCATCGTAGTTCTAATTGGTAGAGGATGATAAATGAAACTTTGTCTTGTCATTGGGGGACAAGTGTCAAATCAATTTGATGTAGCTATCAGTGAATCTTTTACAGTCATTTTTCCTACTGGGGCTGCTTTTTACCCAGATTTATGTAACTCTTTAATGACATCTGAAGATTTTCGTGTTGGTAGTAGTATGATGAATGATTTTTTCACCCTAGCCTAGCATACTTCAACATCCTGGTAGAAAATCTCTCCTGAGTGGAATTTCTGTAACTATATGAGGATGGAATTATTACCCTTTCTGAAGCAAAAAATGTCAGAATGCTGTTATAAGCAACAAATTGTATATACTGTATATTTACTTTTTGATCATTTTTAGAATGGCCAGTATGGATATTGAGCAAGTAATCACGCTTGGATTAGCCCTTCTCCTTGCTGTCAAGTATATTTTCTTTGAGCAAGCGGAGACTGAATCTACCCTCTCACTGAAGAATCCCATAACATCTCCTGTGATGGTACAGAAAAAAGTCCCTGAAAATTGTTGCAGGAAGCAGACTGGACTTCTGAAAAACAATCAGAAATCTAACACAGGAGAAGAAGTTTTCATTCCCAAAGATGAAAGTGGTAGGTAATTTTTATAGTTCTAAAGTCTGGACCCGTTAATGAGTATTTGGAACAAATTGTGCAATCTTTGGTAGCATATTATATTTGGTACCAAAACTTCAGGATTTTGTTAACCAGAGTTCATTTTTATTATCTTTGTGCAGCTGAAGTCATAAAACCTGTATTAGCAGAGTCATCAACCAAGGCTACATTTGTGGTTGGCAATTCCAGCCCTGTGGAAACTTCTTCATATCTGAGTGGAAAAGAGGAAGAGATTGAGTTACCTAAAGAACCACGTTCTATTGAGGAATGTGTTCGTATACTTGGAAATGCACAGGTGTGGAAAAATAACTATTTTATTTAACCCCTACTGCAACATCTGATTTAAGAATTGTTAGAGTTCTTTTCCCAGCTTTTAGATATTCCCTTTGGTTCTAATATCATTCTTCAGGAAATTACATGGCTTTAATAACATGGGCAGGTGTGGAGGTCACAGCTAAAACAAAACCCTTTAATGAGTTACTTCTCAAGTCAGTTGAGAAGGGTGGGAGGAGGGATCAGCTTCATGACTGATAACATTCCAAGTCTTTGGAGCTTCATCATGTACACGTATGAGTGGGTGTCTGATCATGAAAGTTTTTAATCATATATTGGCCTGCTCTAAAACCTGATGTTCACAGTTGACCCCTTTAGCAAAGTAAAGTTGTTACTTTTTTTCTTTTAGAAACATATTTAAAAGGATTTTCACCAGAAGAGTTTCTATTTTCTCTCTCCACCCTTTATGTTTCCAGGAAGGAGCAAAATTTCTTACTGATGCTGAGGTTATCAGCTTAGTTAATGCTAAGCATATTCCTGCATACAAACTGGAAACCCTGATGGAAACCCAGGAGCGAGGTGTATCCATTCGCAGACAAATGTTATCTAAGAAACTTCCTGAACCTTCATCTTTGCAGTATCTTCCTTATAGGAATTATAATTATTCTTTGGTGAGTACGAAGTAGACAAGCAGAACTCACTATAACAATTTTCCAAACATATGAAGAAGAAAAACATGAACCCGTTGGAACGAGTCCAGAGGAGGCCGCTAAGTTGATTGGGGGTTGGAATATCTCACCTGTGAGGACAGGCTAATAGAGTTGGGATTTTTCATCCTGGAAGTGGAAGCTTTGGAAAGACCTTAAAGCACTTTCCAGTATCTGAAGGGGGCTTACAAGACAGCGAAAGAGGGACTCTGCACAAGGATGTGTAATGAAAGGACAAGGGGGAACAGCCTTAAGCTGAAGAAGGGCAGATTTAGTTGTTAGGAAGAAATTCTTCACTGTGAATGTGGTGAGACACTGGAACAGGTTGCCCAGAGAAGATGTGGATGGGCCAAACCTGGCAGTGTTCAAGGCCAGGCTGGATGGGGCTCTGAGCACCCTGGTCTAGTGAAAGGTGTCCCTGTTTTTGGCAGGGGCATTGAAACTAGATGGTCTTTATGGTCCCTTCCAACCCAAACAAGTCTATGGCTCTATGAAATGAATCCATAGTCATGTATGTGAGTTAACAATAAGCATGGTCAAAATTGATGTAGAAGGAAAAATATAAAGGCAGACATGAGGCACCAACTTTAATTACTCAAAATGTTTTTAAACCTAGGGTGGTGCATGAGTTTTGTAAGTTATAGGGTGGTGCATGAGTTTTGTAAGTTATCCAAAAAATATTTCCTATCAAAATATGCAGCTGACTTATCTAAGAAATGCAGAGTTCTACTAATACTGAGCCACAGTTCAACTGAATGATAATATTACCTTAAGCACAAATTAAAATTGAAATTTTTTAAAAATTAATTTTTAAACTTCAGGTTATTTAAGTAACATTTAGTACTATACAGGATTCCATATATCTTGCCTAGTATTGAATAACAGTAGGTGTTGATAGTTGTAGCTGTTAAGTTTTTGAGGTGGCAATGAGTTGCTTTATGGGTAAATTTGTGGGTGTTTGACAAAGATGCCTTATTGTAGTCATAGGCATTGTATGTAGCATGCTGTACTGTATCACTGGAATGTAACCTAAGTGATTGTTTTCTGTGGTTTCTGTAAGGTGATGGGAGCTTGCTGTGAAAACGTGATTGGATATATGCCTATTCCTGTAGGCGTAGCAGGACCACTGGTTTTGGATAACAAAGAGTTTCAGGTGCCAATGGCAACAACAGAAGGGTGTCTTGTAGCAAGCACAAACAGAGGATGTAGAGCAATATGTGTAAGTACTGTTTGACTTTAAAAGCTTAGAAAACTTCCTGTATTATAAAATACATAAATATAATGCATAAAAATCTGCATTATATAAACCTAAACATATTCAGGTTTATATAATGCATATTTTTGACTTCTTGAAAACTAAAATTTCAGTAATCTTATGTTATCCCCCTTCTGCTTTGGTTTTTAGCTTGGTGGAGGAGCAAGTAGCCGCATTCTGGCAGATGGGATGACTCGAGGACCTGTTGTAAGGTTGCCGACTGCTTGCCAGGCTGCAGAGGTGAAAGTCTGGCTTGAGAGCCCTGAAGGTTTTAAAATAATGAAGGAAGCTTTTGACAGCACAAGTAGGTTAGTATGATGGCTGTTCCAGCTTCATTTCCAGACATAAGACTTCTATGGATGGTAGAAAGATCTCAGTTGTTTTTTTGGAGTACTGCAATAGAGAATATTACATCTCTGTTTTGGCTGTCCCAACGTTGTGAGTATCTAAGAGGATAGAAGTCAGTCTGGCTGTGTGCCAAGGCCAGCAATAAACATTTTTCACTGATAATGGCAAACTATTGTGTGTTAACAACAAATAGATATACGTTGCATAATAATTAATAGAATATTAATTTGTCTAAGCTTTTTTAAATGATCTTATAAATTTATTTTGATATTTACTAGGCAGAGTAACTGTAACTGTAGTTACTATGGAGAAAAAAACCCTCAAAGTTTGGTCATAAGCCTTTCAGATGATAATATTAATTAATCTGAGAAAATACAAGGTAAACTAATGCTAGAATTGAAATGCTAAAAAAACGTAAAACAGTGGGAAGAATAAGTCTATTTTAAGCCCTAAAGTTTTCTCTAGGGCTTATGATGATCTTCTTGCTTTAGGAAGATTCAGAGAGAGATTTTCTTACCTGTTGTGTTTCTTAACAGGTGTCAGCCAAAGATACATCTGTATTTTGGCCAGAATCAGCTCATGCTGCTTTTTAAATGCAGTACTTTCTGCCTTTTGAGTGACTTGTGCAGCTTGCACTGTTGAAGATAGCATGTTTTTTGCCTTGCTGTAAAACTTACATCAGAATTTCCAAAGGCCTCATTACTTTATATCTGGTAGTTAGATGTTTTAAGGAATACAAGTGAATAAAATTTATGTTAGCAGTTCAGGATATTTTATTTCTTGAAGTTCAGGGAGAGAAAACATAAAAAGGCAGTGAACACTTTTACAGTGAATATTTTTGTAGTACTTATTCAAGAAAGCACCATCCCTGGAAGGGTTCAAGAAATGACTGGACATAGCACTTGGTGCTGTGGTCCTGTTGAAAAGTCTGTCAAAGACTGGACTTGTTGTGTTTACAGCTCTTTTCCAAATGATTCGTAAAGGAATCTGTTATTCTGTATTTAGCAGTGCAATTTGCAAAGATTTACTGCCATTTTGCTACTTAAAGCTAATATTCCCATGAGGATTGTAAGTAATAGTTACATTTTCTTGCAGGTTTGCCCGCCTACAAAAACTTCTCATCAGTTTGGCTGGTCGTAACCTTTATATCCGTTTTCAGTCTGGAACAGGGGATGCAATGGGAATGAATATGATTTCAAAAGTAAGGATCAGTCCCCTTAAGTATTTTTAAAAAATGGGTATTCCTTTTTAAAAATAGCCTGATAACCTGTGACATCTGAAAGACAAAGACAAGACACAGTAGTCTTTGCACAAAATAATAAAAATGTTTGTTTTTGTCAAGTGTAGACAAAACTAGGAAGAGAATGATGAAAGAACAAAGTAATTTTTTATTTTATGTTTTTATAATTATTTAAAGAAAGTATTTTTGGTAATAGGAGAAGCTAAAATGGTTGCACTGTTGCTTTAAGCCAAAGATTTTATCCAGCAGTAATTCTTCTGTTACTGTGTTTATCATTACCTAGTTAATAAAGAATTAGGAGTGGCAGCAGAGAGGTGTTCCCTAGTTTTGCTTGTTTGTTTTTATGCAAACATGGGGAAGAACTTGAGATGTGATCCTTAGATTGCATATCTAGATCCTTAGATTGCTTATCTAGATCCTTAGATTACAAAATGAATAATGTTAGACTTAAACTTCATTTATAATAGGCAGTCAGAACCATTGTAAAAGTGGATCTGATCATAGACAAGTCGTAATATAGCAGATTTTCTAGTCTTGATTTCCTGGTGTAAAGAAGCTCTTTCCACTACATCCAAAATTGATTCATTCTATGCCTGTAATGTTTAACTTAGTTCCTGTTGTATCTTCAGTATAGTACCCATATGTCCATGTACCTAGAATGGATCCAGAGAGTCTGTATGTACTGGGAAAAATGAGTTATTCCCCAATATAATTCTCAAAGAGTTTAGAAAAAAGATAGTCATAATTGTTTGTGGTTTTTCCCCTTCTGTTTTTTGTTTCTTCATTATATTTTTTGTATTTTTCTACTTTTCTTCCACTGTAACTGATTATCTGATTAGAATACTGTTCCACTGTCCTTGAATAGTTTGTTTTACACCCATAATGATAAACCTAGCCTATTAACTGTTTCTCTCTAACAGGGTACTGAAAAAGCACTGGTGAGGCTGAATGATGAGTTTCCTGACCTTCAAGTTATAGCTATCAGTGGTAACTACTGTACAGACAAAAAACCTGCTGCTATAAACTGGATAGAAGGAAGAGGAAAGTCTGTTGTCTGTGAAGCAGTCATTCCAGCTAAGGTTGTTAGAGAAGTAAGTGTCTGCTCTCTTGTTTATAAAAATACATACATTTTGCAAAACGGATGCTTACTTTACAGCGTAAATATGAACTGAAAGTTGTTTTCCAGTTAAGGATAGTTCTTAAATGTCTTTTCAGGTACTTCTGTAGGATAAGCCATTTCTCTGAGTCAGCAGATACTTCCTTTTTCATTGTGGCTAGTGTGAAATAGTGTGTATGTGTTTAATGATGCATATCTAGTTGAAGGCATTGGAATTTTCATGGTTAACCTCTTAAAAATTAAGCCACATTTTGACAGATGTTTACATGTGGTGTTTTGTGTGTCATTAAATCCAATCTTTTAACCTTTCACTCATAGTTTGTCTCACATGCATATGGCTTTCTCTTCAGTATTTATATGCTTCCTACTACAGTGGAAACAGATAATCACGTGGTTTACTTACTCCAAAGCTGTCTTGGCATCTTGCATGACCAAGGGCATTGCTTTATAAGCAATGCCAATTGTATTCTCTGGCCAGCTTGTCCTCCGTTACAAAGTGTCTTAGATTCTCTTCCACCTGGGAGACAATATTCAAGGCAGAATTCACTACATTGTAACACTTGTTTAAGATCTTATAAGTGGGTGATTGCACACTGGATAGGGTTGGGTTTTTTTGCTTGCTTTCCCTTAGTGATTTGTCCAGTCTCTTCTGGGACACCGTATAAACTTCTAGAACTAGTATTGTGGGCAGTATTCCACAGTCCAGCTTCACCTTGTGTGAGAACTACTTTTGTGTTGATTACATTTGATGATGCCCCAGTTTTGTACTGGGAGATGTTTAAGACTTTTTATCTTCACTGAACTGTTCAAGATGTTACAGCTCTGACACAGCCTGTCCACCTTCCCAGCTATTCTCATTTTCAGACTAAAAAGTACTAGTTTCTCTATCAGCAGTGAGTAAACAGACTTCCAGTATGTCTTTGAGCATGCTTACCTCTGTATCTTTTACAGTTCTACCATGTCTAAAATTCTGGGTACAGAGTTCAACACAGGATTCTAACAGTGTGTGCAGAATGGATTTATACATTGACATAATTCATGTCTTCTGGGGTAGTTTACTCTTTTTCGAATTGTTGTCACTGGCAATATCTATTTGTAACTTCAGGATTTCATTCCAGGGTAATAAAGGGGAGGTAGTCCTTTCATAATGGGCACTGATAATTTTTAGGTAAATTTGGGAAGGTTTTCCTCAAACCCCAGCCCTGTATGTCACCACATTTACTTATATTGAACTCGTAATACATAAGTGTTATGTTTTTGTCAGTGCTGCAGACTTGGTACAGATGTCTGTAAATACTGTTCCTGCTGTGCAGGACTATCTTAAATTTTGGTCAACAACAGTATCTCTTTTGACCATCTTTGATCATTTTTATATTAAATTCAGTATAAATCTTTTACTTGAAAGTTTCAAAATCCAGTCACTAAAAATAAATATGCCACTTAATTTTATATTACTGTTCATAGTATTTATTTACCTATGTAGAGTAGTGGTTTGTGTTGGAACTTTTCAGTTTGGCTCCATATTTGGATGCAAAACAAATTTGGCAAGAGTTTAGTGTCTGGAACAAATTGACAGGAATGTTACAATCATGTAAAGATAAATTAATGGGATATTTCTGCCAAGATGGTTTTACTTGTTCCATTTTGAATATAAGGGAGACTTTGAAATGGAGTACCCACCTGTGAGCTTTCCTCAAAGGCCTGTGAAAGTCCAAACCCTTTGTTTGGACTTTTCCGTTGTTACTTGGACATCCTATATTTGAAAGTCTCCTTCGGAACAAAAGTAAAAGGTATCCAGGACAATGATTGATTCAAATTCCATACAGAAGCAAACAAGGGGTGAGGGCCATGAATAACCATAAATAGAATATTTCTACTCCTGCCTGAGGAAAAGGATAGTAAAAGTGTATCTGTTATTTGTCTAGGTGTTGAAAACAACTACGGAAGACCTAGTTGAAGTTAATATACACAAAAATTTGGTGGGTTCTGCGATGGCTGGTAGCATAGGTGGCTACAACGCACATGCAGCAAACATTGTGACAGCGATCTACATTGCCTGTGGTCAGGTAGGTTTGTTATACACCAGTTCACGTTTTCCTTAGTTCAGTAATTCTTAATCAAACACTGATTTAAGTGTCTGATTGTTGTTTCTCCTCCTTGATTGGAAGGATGCTGCGCAGAATGTGGGCAGCTCCAACTGCATCACTTTGATGGAGAGAACTGGTTCCACCAACGAAGACCTGTACATCAGTTGCACGATGCCTTCTATAGAAATAGGGACTGTTGGTGGAGGCACCAACCTGCTCCCACAGCAGGCCTGTTTGCAGGTATAGTTCTCAAAGCTGAAAGCAACTTATCTTCTTAAATCAAAGGTTGCTTTCATGTGATGTGCAAGCAATATTGCAGGAATGGGGCTGCTTGAAACTTGGTGTATTTTATATTAAAATGTTAGAAATGTCTAATGAACTGTTTTCATATATCCAGTTTCTAAAGCTGAAGACATTTACTAAGGTCTTAATAATGTCTTAATAAAATCAAAGAGACTCATTGGATATAATTTAGAAGTACTACCAAATATATAATAAATTGACTTAGATTTCATAGCATAATACTGCCTTGTATTTTTTTCCAGATGTTAGGGGTTCAAGGTGCAAGCCAAGATAACCCCGGTGAAAATGCCCGTCAGCTTGCTAAAATTGTCTGTGCTACAGTGATGGCAGGGGAGTTGTCACTAATGGCTGCTCTTGCAGCGGGGCATCTAGTCCAAAGCCACATGATCCACAACAGGTAAAAAATTGAAATTCTGTGTATTTATCTGCTGTTTTGATCCTCTTACAAGTACAGGAGAGTCAATTATGATTATGTGACTAATTGCAGCACATAGAAGCAGTGTAACATTTTAACTATCTAATGTAGTAATCTTGCTGTTTTATTAGGTCAAAGATAAATCTACAGGATCTTCAAGGAACCTGCACTAAAAAGGCAGCTTGAATACTAAAATGGGTTTGAAATGAAGAATTGTTTTAGGAGCTGACCAGGTGCACAAGGAAAAAGAACCAAAATATATGAAATTTAGAATAAAGATTGCCTTCAACTCAATGATGTCTGTGTAAGAGAAACTAAGAGATCAAGACTTGAGACTAGCTATGCTTGACCTTCTTCAGTGGTTAGAGACTGTGAAAAGAAGTCCTGTCAGATGTCTTGAACATGGCTTTCAAATTCTTACTCTTACACATCATTTTCTGAAGAGTCAGTTTTCACAGGTTGACATTATTTTGCCTAATAAGGTCCTGGTAACTACTAAACTGAAAAGTAATGTAATGTACTTTGTACGTTTAAAGTAACAAAACAAAAGAAGTTGGTGTAAACTTGGATTGAATGCACTGGTCCTTGCCATCTTTATTTTCTGGTTAAGCAAGCATGTTTTTTAAGTGATGGCAAGCCTAATCACTTTCTATGAACTCCCAGTTTTAATTTGTTCACATGTAAAACAGGTCTTAGGCTATCAGACAGTTTAATTGAATGATATTAGTTTAATAGAAATCTCTGTCTATATATAATACTTAATTTGCTGCTGCTTCAGCTAAGCAGTGTTCATTGTTTAACTCCACAATTTAGGTTATTCCTTTATGTAAAACTTGTGATCTTTTATATTCTGAACTGTTAAATATAATCTGTACTGAAGTAGTGAAGAACAGTGTCTTCAACTGTTTTGGTACTTTGTAGAAAAAATGAAATGGTAACTTCAAAACAGTTGTGTCAGACAGGTATTTAAGCAAATGTAGTTTCTTGAACATTTGATAGGAGTGCATTCAAACAAACAAGAGTCAAGAACAGATGTTTACAATTACTTAACAAGAAGTCTCTTTAGGAACATACATACACATTGTGTACCTTATGTTGGGGATTTTTATAAGGTGTTTAACGCTTATTCTCCAAGAATAGGTGTTTATCCACCATTTCAGCTGAAATAAAACTAAGCCAGAAAACCACACTGTTCTTAAAAAAAAAAGGAGGGGATTTTTTTCTTTTGATTTCCTTTTGAACTTTCTTTTTGAGGTGGAGAGTATTTATTTAAAGAATAAATCTTAGCTTTTTTGTCAATGAAAAGTACTAATTAAGGGGATTCAATGAAATGACATGTTTAATGTAAGAAGCAGTTTTTGTAATAAAATACTGTACTTGGACCAGTGAAGCAGTCTCAGGTGTTCTTACTGTAATAAAGAAAACCCAGGTTTATTCTGGTTTGATTCACCTTTGGGAATACTGCTAAATGCATAGCCCTGCCTAGTTAATCACAGGAGGAAAATTATTAAAATGCTTGATGATTTTTTTGTTTGGTTGGTGTTGGCTTTTCTTGTTTGACTTTTTGTGGGGGGAATCAGTGGATTGGACTGGGTTTCCTGCAGCGTCATTCCTAAAGGGGTGACTAGTAGAGGTGCTCTTCTAACGTGCAGATTTGATATACATCATGGTGGGTTGCTTTATAGTACATTTACACATTAATGTTCATTGTGATGAGCTCATAAATGTAATGTGCAAGCATGAAGACATACTACATGCTAGACATGTTATGATGGCATGTAAATAGCAAATACCATGAATGTTTATCTTCCTGCAGTATTGTTGCTAATTACTATTTTTATTTAAGGAAATTTGAAATTACTTTGTTTCTATGTTCATTCAATGATTTTATTTAACACTGGTCTGGCAATAAATGGTGGTTCAGTGTTCATTTTGGTGGATTTAACTGACATTCTGTCTGGCAGAATTAACTTTTTGTATTATTACTAAACTGTGTACATTTTGGTACAGAACTACTTTTTCAGTTTCAGTAAAACCATGGAAAACACATTGGCTTAATTGTGATATTTTAAGCTTACTTTATGACTTAGTGACATATTTATAGAGAGTCTAAATTAAGAAAGTTAATGAAGAGACACTGGCAAGCAGTGCTAAACACAGCCAGGGCTGTGACACCAGAACTTCTCCCCTTGTTTGCAGAAGCCTGTTGGCACTCATTTATTCTCCTCAAAGCTTAATTAGGCAATTAGGAGAGAACTAACTCACTGCAGCATGAGAGATACCTTCTGCTGGGGCCTGTTTGGCAAAATCAAACCACCGATCTAGATCTAGAATTGAATTTCTAGAATTGCTGTAACTTCAGTGCTATACTTTTGCTATGGATAACGGTTTCCCAAATATTTTAAAACCCTAGAAGAAAAAAAAAAAATTAAAGTAGTGTTTGACTCCGGTACAACCTTGCTTCTTTCTTTACCTCCTTTCTCCTTTGTGTGCTGAATCTAATTTACCCTGTAACACACCAGTTCCATTCTGCTGCCTGGTGTGGAAGTTGCAGCACTGTGAGGCTTGCAAGCACTGCAGCCCCAGCTGCCTCCAACCACACAGCTGTTGCCCACTTTTTTTCCCCAGCTGCTGCAAGGCCCTGTCAGTGAACTGCACATTACTGAACCTTCCTGATGGGGGGAGCAGCTCCAGCACACATCACCACAATATGCACCCTGAGCAGAGCTGTGATACTGGAAGCCTGGGGTATAGCAGGTGCTGACACGGGGGGATGTGGCTCTGCCAGGCTCCAGCACAGGCATTCCTAGGCATGCACACTGTTTCTTGGAAAAGAGCACAGCTGGGAAACCACTTGCTTTCGAGTGTACAAGTACATACTGGGTGTGTCAGTGCACAGACAGTGGACAATTTTCATCCTTGATGTGAACCTTGCTCATAAGGTGAATACAGCCCTGGGAAAAGCTGTGGTAGAGGGCCTGTCCTACTCCTTCCAGCTGTCTTTTGGGGTGCAGTGAGAGCTGTGGCTACTACTCTGAGTGTTTTTCAGATACGTGATCCTCTCCATCTTCTTTAGGACATGGCTTACCATTTTCAACATCATATCCTCTTTTTCCCTTTGGCTTTGGTTCGGGAAGGTTTATATTGCACAATGATACCTGCTGAAACAAGATGATAGTTTGGGATCCTGTCTTGCCTCAGGGCAAGTTTGTATTCCTGTCAGGTCCACCTTGTCCTGCACACAGAGTAAGTAGTGACACTGGTGTGTATCCCAGTGACACCCCTAGCACTGACAATTCCATACCTTGTCCTCCTGCCTGGGAATGGCTGCTGGCCCCAGGCTCACCTTGCTTACCAGCCTGTGGAAGGGAGAAGGCCTGCTTCCAAAGTTAATCTCACCTCAGTGCTCCAAGGCTTTTGCAGTCTATTACACAATGCAAAGCTACTTAGCATCCTATCTTAACCACCATTTTTACTTCAGTCTGCTCTTAGGGGACTCCAAGAGCTTTAGCCCCAGCTTTCATAGGTTGCTCCCATTCCATGCTCACTAGGACTCAGGCCTCCTAGAAGAATTTGGTGGGTTGACCTTGTTCACCCCCATTCAAGCAGGACAGAAAAGAGAAATTGTAAAGGCAAAAATGAGAAGACAGATTGAGATAGAGACTGCTTAGGAGATAAAGTGAAGCTACACACGGAAAGCAAAGCAAAGAATTTATTCAGAATTCCCTAGCAGCAAGCAGAGCTTTGGCACAATAACAGTTACTTGGGAAAACAAATCCCATAACCACGAATGTCCCCACTTTCTCTTCTTTTCCCCAGAGCTTTTGGTGCTGGGCACAATGCCATCTGGTATGGAATATTGCTGTGGGCAGCTGCGATCAGATGTGACTCCCTGTGTTCCTTCAGAGCCTCTCACCCACCTCTACCCTACTCACTGGCAGCAAATGGAGGAGAAGAAGAAGGACAAAAATAAAGCCTTGATGCTGGCAACCCCTGCTCAGCAACAGCCAAAACACTGCTGTGTAACCAATGTTCTTAGTCACTAATCCAGAACACAGCCTCATACAGGATGCTATGGAGACAATTAATCTCATCCCAGCCACAGCCTGTATAAAAATAGAAAATCTGGATCTTGGCACCAATACCCATAACAAGTGAGATCCACAACAGCCAAGTAAAGACCAGCTCTTAGAATCACAGAAGGGTTTGGGTTGGAAGGGACTTAAAAGAGCATTAATTTCAACACCCACTACTGTTGGCAGGTACACCTTCACTAGACCAGAGAATCACAGAACTGTTTAGGTTAGAACAGAATTTTAGAATCATTGAGTCCAAATCTAAACCTAACATTGCTGACTCCACAGGCTAGAAAGGCATCAGCCTGATGCATCTGACATGTTCCTTCCTGACATTCTTCCTTCCTGTTGTGTGGCCTGATGGCACACAGTGCAACAGACATGATGACCTTCTCTTCTTCATGGATCCTCCTGGAGGCCTCTCCTGTGGACACAGTGCACTAGACAGAACTTGAGTGTTAACAGGAGCCAGCCATATTTCCTTTCTCCCCTCCTTGCTCATACCAGGCAGCAGTAACAGAATGGAAAAAATCACCTCTTTCTTTATCCACCACCAGAAACATAAAGTTAGGCTGCTCAAAGCCCCTCCAACCTGACCTTGAACACTTCCAGTCATGGTTCAGCCATAACTTCCCAGTTCCAGCATCTCAGCCCCCTCACAAGAAATAATTTCTTCCTTAGCCAGTTTATCCTTCTGGAGAAGAATTCTACAAGGTCAGTCCACACTTTCACAAGCTGGAACACCTGGATGAAAATAGCTATGCCATAAAAATTATGTCAATTATCAGTCTCTCCCAGGATCATTGAGTGAAGGACCACAGTTAGGCAAGTCTATCATGCTCAGCACAAGACAAGGCACACAAGTCTAGCTTCTAGCTCTGCACCTGGTACCACAGCACAGTTTGCCAAATTGCTTCCTGTGTCCCCTTAATGAACCACTGGGCTCCGAGAGCAAATGGAAGGCAATACTACAGTACGTGTATGCCAGAGGCTGCATCATTCTCAATCTGCAGTCTCAGAAACATGGTCTTCCATGGAGGCAGTCACTGCATAAAGCTGCGCTAAAAACGTTCCCTCATCCTCAAAACAAATGGGCAATGTTGCTACCTTCTTTTGCCCAGCACTGGTTGCATCAGTTTCTCACCCACAGGCCACACTCACCCACTGCACAGGTTTATGCTCAGGTATAATGATGCTGCTAAGGGTAAAACTTCTTTTGAAAAGGTACTTGAAACAAGCCACATACAAATGTAATGGTACACAGAGGAGTCCATCTCACTTCCCAACTTTTCTATGAGAGAGCTGGCATAGCTCTGTGTGAGCTGGTCCAGTTTAACAACACCAGAGGTTAAAATCAGTTAAACTTTTGGGAATACTGGCTCTAAAAGATGCTTCTTTAGCGAAAAAAAAATGGGCAGGTCTATAAGGTGCAAAGAGTGACACCACTGTTCACAGAGTTTCTTGATAAACAGAATTATACTTTTTGTAGGATAATCTCGGTTTTCCCTTATGAAAATTGTTCCTGGGTAAGTAAGTCTGAAGAGCAGAGAATTCTAAGTTAATTCCTCGTAGCAGTTTCTTTTAATATCTAACAATGCACTCTACATTTGGCATTTAAAATTCAGGGAATGCAAGCACATAGCATAGAAAATTACATGCAACTTTAGTTTTTGCTTTGGCGATACAATCTTAGGAATGGGGCAAAGTCTCAAGCCACCAGGCTGGCCAGTTTACTGAAATAACTCATTGGGAAACTGTTCTTGCTTTGTGAGGTGGGGAGGAATAAATCATAATGTGCATTACACTGAGGCTCATGCTAAGTCACAAATCACCTGATGTTTATTATGAATTCCTCCGCTTGTGCCATAACTTAATGTAGTCCCTTTAGGTACAATGGTCCCTCAACTACTGACATACAACTCAGCCCCTGAATTATCTGTTAACACACAAAATCACTTAATGAGTAATTTCAACCTTGAAATTCTCTCAACAACTTTTCAAAATGCAAATTATGTAATGAAATCATGATGTAAATTGCCTATTACATAACTGAGCAGAGTAATTGCCCTTCAGTATGAGAAAGACGTTGAGGCACTGGAGTGAGTCCTGAGAAGAGCAACGGAGTTGATGGAGTGTCTGGAGCACAACTCCTGTGAGGAGTGTGGCTGAGGGAGCTGGGGCTGTCTAGTCGGAAAAAAGGAAGCTCAGGGAAGACATCATCGCTCTCTACAAGTGCCTGGAAGGAGGCTGTAGCCAGGTGGGGTTGGTCTTTCCTCCCAGGTAACAAGCACAAGCAGAAGAGGAAACAGTCTCAAGCTGCAGCAGGGGAGGGCTAGACTGCATATCAGGAGGAAGTTCTTCACTGAAAGGGGAGACAAGCATTGGGACAGACCGCCCTGCTCTGGCAAGCGGTGGTATCACTGAGCCTGGCAATGTTAAAAGAGGTGCAGATGTGGCAGTCAGGGACATGGTTTATTGGTGGACCTGGAAGGGTTAGGTTAGCCATTGGACTTGATAAGGTTTGAAACCTTTTCCAACCTTAATGATTTTACGACTCTAGGTAGAGGAGCCTACAGGGAAGGAATGAAGTTGAGCTCGGGAAAAGGGGCAAGACAACTTATTCTACTGTTTAATAGGTGGTGAGCATTTCACTCTCTGCCAAGGCTATCCCACAAGTCTAGTTATTGCATCCAAGAAAAAATCTCCTCTTCCAAAAGGTGAGCAAAGGGAGGAATACAAAGTAATGACTTTATAAACTAATGAAGGTACTTAATACCATGACTGTCCTCTAAACCCCAGAAAATGTCATTGACAAATGGGCCTTTTAGAAAGCTGCAAGTCTGCCAAAGCAGAGCAAGTTGAAAACTCTCAGGTTTCAGGAGCTTTTGCACTTTTAATTCCTGGGAAAAGAAGTCAAAAGGAGTTTGTGAGCCCCTTTAAAATGTACTTACTCATACTCTGAGTATGAGTAAGTACATACTAATGTCTCATACTATGAGATATTAGTCCCATGAGACTCAAGTGAAATTTAGGTTTGATTTTGTTAAGTATTTGACTCTTAAACAAGGGCTTTAAAGGTAGTCCACAGGCTTGGGAGAGACCTTGTCAATCTCTACAACTGCCTGAAAGGAGTTTGCAGAAAGGTACAGATCAGTCTCCTCTCACAGACAACAGGTGACAGGACAAGAAGAAATGGCCTCAACCTGCACCTGGGGAGATTCAGGCTGGACATTTGGAAGAACTTTTTCACTGAAAGGGTTGTCAAGCATTGGGATGGGCTGCCCAGGAAGGTGGTAGAGTCATCATCAACAGAGATGTTTAAGGAAAAAATGGATGCAGCACTCACTGCCATGGTCCAATTGACAAGGTGATGTTCAGTCATAGGTTGGGCTTGATGACTTTGAGATGTTTTCCAGCCTAAATAGTTGTGATTCATTGCATGAATTTCAAAAAGCTAACACATAGATTTGTGGGGTGGAAGACTTTTTGCTGTTAATTTACTATGAGTGAATGTAGAGTGCTGTATGCTCAATCTGAAAGCATTTTTGATTGATAGATGTAACAAAATTGGATTTGGATCTCAAGTCTGTAATGTGGATGAGAAAAAATTCTGAGTTTTAGCAACCTTTCATCCAGTTTATGTCTAGCTGACCCTCCCTTCTGCTGGTATTATTTCAATGTGATCACGGCTGGATCACTCATTTCACCTGAGGTTTCCCTGCAGAGCTCTGCTCTGAGCACGTGACATGTGACACAGAGCTGAGATAAAGGCCTAGTCCCACATGGGCAGCCCATTTCCCTGAGACTGAGAGCTGAGTGAGATGGATTTTCAAGGGAGCTGAACAGAATGTAGGTGGGTGGCTGGGAATAACACACTTACTCTTAATTACTATCTTTGCTTCTCTCCACCTCCTCCATCTGTCTGACCACCTGTTGTTGGTGTCTGCTGCATACTATCTTCAACAGCTGCAGAAAAAGTGTCTTTAGGATACCTTTAAGGTATGTAGGTGTACCCCAGATCTTCCAAGCCTACAGACATTTATTTTCTGGACTGCACTACTGCATAGCTTGTCAGACTGTGGTGCAAAACTATTCAGTGTAGCTACAGCTGTGGAATTTGAAAGAATTTTTACTTTGAGACAGATATTTGACATCCTCTTAGGTTTTATGAGGCATCTGTAGTAACACTATTATGCACCTCAGCTAGACAGAAGAGAAAATTGGTATCACCACAGAGAGAAGTGAACCCCAGAAATTACCCCTTTTGAAATGCTAAAACACTTTTTTACTAATTTTTACTTTTCTTAGCTATCTTTCTCAATATATTTTCAATGCTAACTGTATGATGATGATGATCAGCTAAGTAAAGCTGATCCATATATAAGAGGAAACCTATTTTTTGGTCCTTGAAGCTTAGGAATGCTTTTAAAACCATTACTCAAACCTTTTGTTGACTATTTGCTTACTTTATTTCAACACAGGCCTCTTATCTGCAATCTGAGGAGTATGTACAACGTACATCCACTGTGGCAGCTCCCTGGGGCGTGGTTCCCTCCTTTGTCAATATTCCCCTCATGGATTGCATTACACCCCTCAGGTCACCCCTGCTTGACTGTACTCCAAACTACCTCTGGTACATCAGGGGTGATACAAACCATTACTGCTCTGGGAGGGCACAATTATGCCATTTCTCATTTGCAGGTCTTTGGCTTGTACCAGTATTTATATAATTTTTCTGGGGGGTGGCAGGGAATACCACCACTGTGTAGATACTAATAAAGGAAAGATAGACATACTGTTCACGTTCTGTGTGGCCTGTTTGTTACACAAAAAAACTGCTAAGAGAAAGGTCACATTTATAACTCTGTTTTGGGTATTGACAGGTGCAAATTCAGCTGGTACACACTGGGCATTTCCATCACTTTTTGAAAACAGAGGCTTTTCTGCCTAGAAATGGTGCACACCCTACCAGGCCCAGATGAGATTTCTGCCTTTCCAAACCAGTGAATCATACCTGTTGCACCTCTGCTAACAGTTTTTAACCCAAACTGCTGCAGGAGCTGAAGCCTGGCCCGCAACACTCCAGAGCATCAGCCCCTTTGCTGTTGCTGTAAGAGACAGATTGGAACATTTCTGGTGGAGATTTTACACAGAATTTATTGCACAGGCCAGCTCTCCCTGGAGAGGGGTGTGGGTGCAGCCAGGATGACCCCTGATGGTTGGTCCTGCCTGCTGGCCTCCCACTCTCCTCCACTGTGCCCCCTGCACTGGGGTGATGCCTTAAGGCAGCACAGAATCTGAAAAATATAAAAGCCAAAACCAGAAGCATCAGGGCGAGGCTGGCAGTGTGCCCTTTCAGAACTGAGCCCCTCAAGATTTGAGGGCTCAAGATTTGAACCAAACTTTGCAATGTTTTTTTTGTTTGTTTTTTTTTTTCAGTTGTTAATCAGAAGCTTTAGCTTAACAATTATGATTAAGCAATTGCACTGTGAATGTTGCATGTTTGGCTCGTCTTTTGTTTTGAGGAATGGAGAAGACAATGCCAAGATGAATGGACTCTCTGGATGCGAGCTGCCAGGAGTGAAGTCAGCAGGAGTGGGCAGAAAGTGAGGGAAGGTAATTCCAGCAGGGGATGACCGTGACCACTGTCTCACTGACCACCAAACGCCGACCCAAAGCGGGGGAAGAACCATGGCTGCAGACTAAAAGGGCTCTTCTCCTGGAGAAGCAAGAGATACAACTAGCAAATAGGGTTTGAGTACTAATTAGGAGAAAAGCCATACAACTTACAGACAATAAATGCTGATGCCTTTGTTTGTTAAAAAGTATAAATAGTGCAGAGGTTCGACGATCATGAGCCAGCCTTTCGTGGGTTACCTCCCGATTCCTGGCTTCGAGCAAACTAGAATAGAAGACAGAAATACAGTATCACAGAATCGTTAGGGCTGGAAGGGACTTTTGGAGATAATCCAGTCCAACAACCCTGCTGAGGCAGGGTCACCCAGAGCGGGTGACACAGGAACATATCCAGGTGGGTTTTGAATGGCTCCAGAGAAGGGCACTCCACACCCCCTCCGGCAGCCTGTCCCAGCGCTCCCCCACCCTGGGAATAAGGAAGTTGTCCGGCAGGCCAAGCGGAGGTGGAAACAGCCATCCTCCAGTCCGTCCTTGGCCGCTGTTGGCCTCCGGAACCCGCCCGGGGCGTGT
>NW_005054476.1:150253-188980 GCF_000277835.1 Geospiza fortis | reverse complement strand
AGGGGCAGCAGGCCAGCCCCTTCGTGCTGCGCGCCCGGCGCTCCATGGACAGGAGAGGGATGCCCTGGCACCTGCGCTACCTGGGACAGCCCGAAATCGGCGACAAGAACCGCCACGCGCTGGTGCGCAACTGCGTGGACATCGCCACGTCCGACAACCTGACGGATTTCCTGGTAGAGATGGGCTTCCGCATGGACCACGAGTTCGTGGCCAAAGGGCACGTGTTCCGCAAGGGCATAATGAAAATCGTGGTGTACAAGATCTTCCGCATACTGATGCCAGGAAACACGGAGAGCATTGAGCCGCTCTCCCTCTCCTACTTGGTGGAGCTCAATGTAGTCGCGCCAGCAGGGCAGGACATTGTTTCTGATGACATGAGGAACTTTGCTGAGCAGCTGAAGCCTCTAGTACACCTGGAGAAAATTGACCCCAAAAGACTGATGTGATTGAAAGTCTGGGTCATTAAGGCACTGCTTTTGTGTTTCAGAAAAGGATGTTTTTCTAAAAAGCTTTTTTGTGAGCAAATCAAAACAGGGAGAAGGGAATAAAGTACTATGTATCAGTTTTGGCAGTTGTAATTACTGAGGTTTTTTCATTCACTTGTGAATATGAACAAAAGTGGACACTTTAAATTAGCACTGTTAAGAAAAATCAGTAAATGTTAATACCGACAGTTTTCCTTCTCTTGCATGGGAGATAACTTAAAAAGCCTATTGCCTAACACTGAAAATGTCAGACTTACTGGAATTCATCTCTCTGTGTACCCAGATCCCACTGCTGTCTTAAGTTTTTTTAGAGCACAATTTGTGTATCCTACCTAGTAATCCAAAATTTTTCTTTTCAGTCATAGATGAAGTTAATATCGTTTAATGCAGGAGGTGCTGTTTCACACAAGCATAAACATAGAAACTGCTATATAAAAGAGCAACTAACTGTACACCTCTTCACCAAAGCTTATGTGACAGGAACAGCTACTTGTTAGGGAAACTGTTTCTTCTGATGTAACCAAAGTTAGAAGTGGAAGAAAATCAAGTAATATGAACATTTGCAAGAGGTTTTCACATCTTTTAACAGTGTTCCATTATTTTCACTGGAATTGGTTAGGACAGTCTTAGTTAATAAGAAAGTAAATTACCAGGTACTTTTTATTACTGAATTTCTCACAGCTGACAGCTATATTAAATATTGAAATGTTAAGTGCTTTATATTAAAAAATTTATTCACAATTTTTCATTAAAAATGTATTACAAACAAATCAGCAGCTGTTAGTTGAATTACTAATGATATTGCTTAGCACCTCTCTTGACAGTAGGATGGTTAGTTACCCTAGTAGTGCCATGATAATTCAGTGTTATTTGAATTAAGTTTGAGAGTTTTCAAACATAGTTCAGTCAAATAAAAGTCCAGAAAGATAAAGGAGCTCATTTAAATTTCTCAGGTTCTTTTCAGAGGACAACCATTTTACCCACTGTTAAAGTGTTCCAACCTCTGTCAGAAACGTTACCACCCTTCAGCACCCCAAGTGCTTTATGAAACAACTAAAGGCAGGGGCCACTCTCAGAAGAAGCTTCGAAAGGTTTTAAATAGCTACATTTTCAACTGGATCAGTGCTGCAGGCTCCAGTGTGGGGCGTGGGGATGCTTTGAGTACTGGGGTGGTACTTGAGCACCCTCAGGCTGAAGACAGCAGTGATTTCCAACAGGACAACAGTGAGGAATCACCAGCATGATGGCTCATTACCTTGACTACAAGTATTTTCTGGAGGGTACAAACACACCTGCAGTTCTGCTCATATTTGGGCATGACTCACCCTCACCAAGACAGCACATTATCCTGAGCCTCCAAGCTGGAATTCTTTCATACACAGGGCATAACTTCCTAGGAGCTGCATGTGCCAGGCTGTTCCACAGTTGGGTGACAGTCTTATCCCAGCAAATGGGAATTGTTAGGCCTGTTGTCATATTTTGCCAATCTTAGCACTAGTTAAAAATCACTGGCTACAGACTTGTACAATCTGTGGCTTATCTCCTGGCACACTAAAGTTTAGGAAGTCTTGTGGATGACAGTAGGTCTACTGATTGATCCAAATTAATAAATAATAAAAAAGTTTTTAAGGAGAGTTTAAACTCTGAAAACTGCAGCAATCCTTGGTATCAGGCTTCCTTATGCTGACTATAGACCATGCATAGAAGAGGCAGGTGTGCAGAGAGGAGAGCTTACTGCATCAATGGCTACAGCTGAGGACACTTTCAGGTTGCTAATGCTCAAAGTGTGTCCCTTTCTTCTAACAAAATGTATTTTTCTCCTATAAAACTTAGCTTGTCAAAGGTGGAGACAGAAGATGATTAGTGTTAGTAATTCACACCAGTAAATTGTGTGTCATAGCCCTAATTATTATTCATCATCCAGGGTCAAATGATACTGTAGTTACACAGAAATGCTCAACCTCTTTACTGGAAAGTATTGCATTCTCCAAGGTGAGAGGTTACCTCAGGACTCTCTATTTTTTGCTATATATTACAAGAAGCCTGATACAGCTGAGCTTAAGTTTTTATTCTGTTCAAGTAATGCCTTCTGTTACTTCAAACTGTTCCTCTAGTCCTGCATACCTGTAAGGTTTCTACAATTTTCCTGATTGCTACATAAAGTAGAAATCACTGTAACAAATAAAGGTAGGATTGTTATTGATCTATTAGGGACCACTTACTTCTACTATTAAGAAAAGCTGCTCATGGAAGCTTATCTCAGCTACTAAAAATTACTCTTACTATGGAAAAGCCATAAGTTTATGCTTTAGCACGTCTTAGTCCTGGGTTGCTGCTCTTCCCATGCAAGCTCCCGGAATCTTGTTATTTCATACAAATGAAGAGCTGGCATACTCTGGAAGTGCTCTGCATTATGACTACACTCTACCAGAAGCACCTTTTAACACCCCTCTGATTGCTTGCACAAAATGAACTTCTCAATGTATAAACTATAATACCACTATAATGTGGCATTCGGTTTTCATCTCAGTGATGTCAGTAACACAAGTAACTGCTTTCCTGTTAAATGTTTTCCATGCACTAGAATATTGTATATAATTTCATTCACGATTTAAAAGTTGGTTAAAAGGTAAGGTTTCTCCAAATATTGGAAAGTTAAAAACAACAAGAAGCCAAGATTTTTCTTCATAATTTTTAATACTTTTAAATTTTAAATACTGGTTTTAAATTTGTGATTGTAACATGTAAGAGCCAACTTCTTTTAATTTTTAAAACTTATCATTAGGATCATAAAGCTATTATAGAACAGTTACAACTCTACACACTCAAGGTACTCAAAAATATGATTCATGTTTTAAGTCTGTAAATGAACAGTGGCAATTCAAATACAGCATTATCTGTACAACTTGACAAAAATACAGGTGGACAATCTGATTAAAGAGAATCTGCACAACTTCAGATAAGCCAGCTCAGCCCAATTAAGTAAAAGGTAAGGTTTTTACAAAGTGCATCACATTTTTCACAGATAAATTTGTCAAAGATTTTCAGGTTCTCAGACAGAATAACAATGACCATCTCATCTTCATTCCCAGTACAAGTTCTATCAAGTCATGTCCTTCAGATCTAGTTTGGCAACATCCAAATTCTCCAAACAGATGCAAATATCCAGAGAACAATATCCGACGATTGCTGCATTTTCAGCCTTTTGAACTGGTTCAGCTTACAAAACAACCATTCTAGAGTCAGAAGCTGCTTCTGCAAAGACCACCACAGCTGTGTTAACACTCTTGATCTATTAACAGGAGGAAATTAACTCAGAGTGCACAGACCTGGCAGTGACTGACAAGACAGATGGGCTCAAGAGACAGGGTAAATTGTATAAAACCATAAAAGCAACATCCCTTCCAGAAGAAAGGATCTAATGGCTACTCACACAAGGACAATATGAGAGGCCTACTGCCTTTTGAGATTACTTTTCCAGAGGTCCATTAATAATGATTTCTCAGACACGTAACTCCTTCCATAGTCTTTAAAAAGCCTCTTACAAATCTGATTGGGCAGGGCTAGCTACAATGAAGTACCAGTGCCTTTATCTAAAAGTAAAACATACTCTTTACAAATAGTATCTGTAGTGTCATTTTATTTATAGAATAAATCGCAAAAGTACATCACATTTAGTGCAAATGCAACTAATGATATAAGTTTATATACTGCTTTGTAAACTTTCCATACCTTTGTAAAATAAAGCTATTCTATTAAATTAATAAACTTGCCCGTGTTCCAACAATTACCAGAAATGGCAAATAAGGAGTTAAACTCTTTATATTTTGGACTTTTTTTTTATGTTCCCATCAGTGGCTATGGTGGAATGTACCACTGCTTGGTTGATTGTAAAAAGATGATGTACATTTTGAGGTATAAGATTTTGTTTTTTAACATCAGTATATAAAATGCTCACTGGTGATATAGTAAAGATGTACAAATTTTCGTCTTATTTGCCTTGCTAACATTACCATATAGGCACTTTTCTACATATTCAAATGAACAGAATAACTCTGTAATAAGGCATATTCCATGCACACCATTAGAGAAAGGCAAATAAAAAGGGAAGAGTTATGGAGCATGAAATCTGCATGCGTGTGTAATCATGTGTTAGATATGGTTTCATCTCTACAGAGAAGATGAACAGAGATGTTTTTCAACACTGCGCAGATCATATTTACTCATTTACCAAATCTTCACTAAATTACTGTATTATATCTCTTTTCAGGCACCTACCACACTATATCAAATAAATCTGACTTTCAGCTTTCTTTTAAAGAAAATATATCTGAAACTTTTTTCCTCAAGATACCCAGTTTAGTGAAACACCGAGCAGTCTCTGAAGAGTTTCCAACTACAGGACATGGATAAAAGACCTCACAGTCAGTACTAGCCCAACACAGTCCTCTCTTAACAAGTATCTCCAGAATCAAAGGCAGGCAAACATCTGACATTTAAATTTTCACAGCAGCTAAAGGAAACTTTCCAGTAAGAACTACGCATTCTTATAGCTCTGATGGGTTTTTGATCAAGAGGCAAATAATTTTCTACATGAACCTCATAGCACAGCTTTATTGAGATGAGGAAGACACATGCAGGATCTGAAAATAATGTGCTCATCCTCAATCTAGACTGGGAATGTTGTTTTATGTAATCCAAATTACTTCAATAAATATTATAGTGTACCTTCTCACAGCTTTGGGAAAGCCCCAGATATCATCCAAGAAAGCAGTCCCCAGATAGCATGGACAGATGTCTCCTAGATTTTAGGCAGTCTCTTGCCCTCTCATACAGAATCTTTCTAGGTATTTCTGGATCATGTTTAATAACAAAAATTATGCAGCACATATTACATAACTAAAAAATACAATAGAAATATAAAGATATCTGGAAAAAAATAAAGCTTTTCACACTCTTACTCCTTCAGAACTAAAGATCGTCATAAGAGTAAGACAACAGAAAAGGCAAAGTCATAAGGATATTGACAGCCCTCAGATATTAACTGGCATTTTATGTAACAAGATGATTCATTATAGAAACCAGCAGCAATGAACTGTGATTATACAAAGCAAAACAAAACCTGCCAACTAGGTTTTACTGAAGCCACTCCTTTCAACAACCCCAAAATACCACACAGATTTTTGTGCATATAAAGCACATACAGTATGCTATATGTGCATTTGTCTCTTGTGCTTTTTACACATGCACAAAAACTGCACAAGTATCTTAGGAAGGTTGACAATGAAATTCTACAACTTGTTTAAAATTAACACAGTAGCCCATGTTGGTGATTCAAAGTTGTATGCACTTTTCTTCTTCTAAAGCAAGCAAATAAAAATAGAGCAATATACATGTTATCAATACATGTATTTATAATTACACACTGATTCAGCAAGAAAGTTAGCAGGAGAGAGCTATTGTTAAATATTCAGCCCCATGGTGTTGCAACACTTCTTCACTTCAGTATACAAAGCCTAGAACCTGGGCCATAAAAAGACTGTAGATCCTTCGTTCCAGCATGGAGTGCTCTGTGCATGGTCACCTCTCCAATGTGGAATGCTCACCCAGTCTTGTTCTGATTGCTGCAGGTAAGCAAAGAAAAGAATACAACACTGAAAAGTTTGTATACTGCGAGTAAAACGAACTTGTTAAACACCTTAAGTCTCATCAGGACTGCTACGATCATGTGCTAACTGTTTGCTTGTGATGCCATGTTTCTAATGCTTTACTTATACTGCTTCTCTAACAATTTAAATTTAAAATTAAGAATCATTACAGGGATACCTGTCACAGAAGAATGAAACAACTAAGACTTCTGGAGTCTGACACAGTAAACAGAACCCAAAAATAGAAGTAACCTATGTCACACATAGAAAAAGTGATAGAGACTCATCTTCAGATGTGACTGAATGATGCCGTAACATTAGCACAACTAAACAGAATTCTGTGGTTTGAATGACACTTACCGAAAATGAAATACATAGCAGGAGTCAAAACTAGCAAAAATAAATTAAGCCTTATTAAACACTAAGGGGCTCAGATATCCTGAAAGTGATCAAGAAATCCTTTTTCTAAGGTCGTATCATCATCTAACTGTTCAAAAAACTTTAGATTAGCCAATAACCTATACCATAAACAATACTTCCATTGACTTCAGAAAGCATCTGGAAATCCCTTTTCTTTCCTAGGTTCAGAAGAAAGGAAGAAAAACTTAGGTCACAGTCTTCTAAATACTCTAGTAATTCATGTTGGTCTGTCACTGAAGTTCCATTAATAAAAATCCTACGTCAAAACTATTCTGTCAACATAAAAGAAAACTGAAATGTATTCATAGTCTATGACATATGCAATTTTAAGTAGAATTTAAGTTATAAAAACCTCATGAGGCTCTAGAGTAACTTCAGTATGTATTTTTTCAGAACAAATGCAAAATGCCTGTGATAGTTGAAAAAAAACAGTACTTCATCCTATTTTACTTCTATATAAATTGGACATGTATGCAAAAACTTGCAAGATGAACCAATAAAAGTCTATGAAAACTAATGCTGGCTAACTTGTGCAGCCTGTACACACAAATTACATGTTTTTAAAAAGTATATTGCATGCTAAAGCAAGCACTGAGGCCATGCTAATCATGGAAGACATTCCTAGATTGCATACTTTCACTTGGTCTTTAAAATGGTGAATCAAAAATTTTAGAAGTATTTATACCTGCTAGTACTAGAATAAAATAGGCTTTCCTGCTGTCTTCTCTTGCACATACGATGTAAAACGCTTTAAGAACTTTGGATATTCTCGTTTAGCCACTGCCCGTAACACTGATGCTGGTGCCCATCCTCCTGGGTTCACTACAAGTAAACATGAAGAAGGACATTGAAATAAAGCAACTCCACTAAATGCTGAAAAAGTAACTTTTAGTTAATTACTCCTGCAACTCTTCCTGAAGTAACAAGAAGGAATAACGAACAGCAGATTTTTTTATGCCCCTAGGCTTATGCTGTACTTTCTGTTTGAAATACTCAAGCTCAGTCCAGATCTATGATGCCATTATTTAGAAAACATTAATTATGCTGTATGGTGAGTCTTGGGAAAATTCCTGAATAGAAGAGGATATTCTCTATGGGCTTCTAAGAAACAAAGAGAAAGAGACGTGACTTCTTATTTCAAAGAAAGCAGAGTCAGTCTTAACTTTTCAATAATTACTGCATTTGCCTGCAGAACTGCCACATAGGCAACACCCTGCAAATGATTATAAAGCATTTAAACAAAACTTGATTTTTAATTACATTTTCATTCACAGGGAAAGTATGTTGCTGAAAAAGCTATCACTTCCCATATAGTTACAGTTCAGAATTTAGCAGTGAAAACATACTTTTAAAGTAATTTGGAAATGTTAAAAAAAAGTAAAAAGCCAAGTGAGCTACCCTTGAAGTGTTTTGTAGCTCTGGGAGAGAAGATAGTAAGCATGTCTCTCCAATACTAGAATACATTTCTAAACACTGGGTACAGCAACAATACAATTTGGCTTTGACAATTTTTCAGTCAATACAAAAGATTCTATCAGCTAAAAATAATTAAGAAATGTAGACTGAATTATACAGCTTGCAAGCATCTTCATACAAAATGTATTTACTTGTATTTACTCTTCATACAAAATGTATTTACTTGTATTTACTCCTTCTTATTGGGGGATAAGAACAGCATCTTTACTATCAGCAGCTTTTCAGCCTAATGAGATTAATTGGGAGAAAAAAAATTACAGTAGTACATGAAAAAACCCAACATATCATTACTGAAACTAAAAGCCATGCCAACTCATTCCAGTTGCACACATTTCTGCTCACCTTCCTCCACCCCAAGGCTATATACTTAGGACTGAGCTACACAGTTCTTCCATTTATTCCTCCCAGAGTACCACATAATGAATGATCCCATTCACCAGTTCATGTAGCACCTTAATTTGAGACCTTTTGAACATGATGAACACAAAGGTGATGCTATATATAGATATAGCAGAAAAGGGAAAAGGCATCAAGCCTTTTTTTGTTTTTTGGGTTTTTTTGTGCCAATATTCAACTTCCCAAAATTAACATCTATCATGAAGTCATACTGAAATATTTTATACTTACCATTAGCTACATATGTAATCTTGCACAGAATGTTGTCCCTGCTTATTTCCTTGTTGCCCTCTGGTGGGCTAACTAACGTCTGACAAATCATTGCAACATTTATTTTGGCACGGACACAGCGATTGTTCAGCTGCCAAAAATATGAAACATTGTAAGCTTTAAACTAAATTTGTTTCAGCATACTTGAGTATGAACATCTTTTCATCATGAAGTCTAAGAAACTCTAGAAGCTGTGTTTCTGAGAGTCTACTTTCTAGCACTTACATGGATGTAACGTGAAAATGAGTAAAAATGATACACGGTGGGGTTGACAGGGAAAGGATCTAAAATGTCAGTGAATCTTAGGTTTCTGCTTGCTTAACAAATTATAAGTGAATTACTTCAACTGTTGTGACAAATCAGTAAAGAAACATTTAAAGAATAATGTATCAGCATTTACAAATAACAGTTAACTTTTCCTTTAAAAGCAGGCTATGGAATAGCAATCGAAGGAAAACAACCATTGCTATTATCTCACAGAACCAAGGCAAAACTGTAAAATGGAGACTTAACCCTATCTGTAATTATACAAACCTACTCCAATATTTGACAATGCTGAAGAGATACTGATTTGATTCCATACAAAATAACCTAAATTCTTTAAAATGTTTTCACATCTCCAGAAATTTTGCTTCCATTCTGCTGTAACACCTTAGATCATCCAACTGAGAGATAAGGTAAGAAAGCTTTTGGCTAGGAATGTCTTCATCAAGTCATTTTACCACCTGGTTTAAATTAACTGTATTTTTGTAAAAACCCTCCATCGCCCTCACACTAGCACTGCAAATGCATTACCATGGGAAGAGAAAAACTACCTTAAAAGCAGAACTTCACAGAATCAAAATAATACTTACAGGAGCACTGTCATGTTCTACAGAAAAATTGCACACAATCCATGTTTCTGGATCATTTTCACTGAATGCTGGTATCTTTCTGATGGCAGACAAATACAGCACATCCCTTTGAGAGGCTGGCCACACTCTCTGCAGAGAAACAGCTGAACATAAGCTTTTGCAGGTTTAACAACTATCCTTAGTTAAAATTAAAAACCAAGCAAGGCAAACCAGGTCAGTTATATTATTAAGTTAAAGTATCTTCAAGTTAGTAATTTCATTCTGAAAACTGAAAGAGAACATAGCTGCTGTAAATTTGGAACAAAAATTTCAGGTTGGCTACACTTCATACAAAAAAAATTAAGGCACAACTTTAAGGTCTTTGAAATGCAGAAGACTAAGCTGCAATGAATTTTTCAGTAAAAAAAATAGGAATAGACAGTTACCCTCCTGTACTCTGAACCTCAGGTTTGGGTTTTAATTAATATTAGTAAGCTACAAACTGAACTAATGGTTAGGTGTATAGGGATGCATCTACAGTTACTTATGTCTCCAGAGAAGAGAAAGGAGGGATGTATTTGAAAAAAATATTACCTCAAAAAGCTACTACTTCAGTAAGACAGATATAGCAAACTGATATGATCCAAGAGAAAGTTTTAGAACTGAAACGTGACAAAGTGAAAGTTTTAGAAGTGAAAGTGACAAAATAAAATATACAGAACTTATTTTCCTGACATTCAATAGGAGAAAAAAGTTCTGGCTTTTACCACAACCAATACAGATGACACAACTGTCTCACTCAAAATTATGAGTCTTCTATTAAAGAAGTTTTAATGTAACTGCACTACTGGTAAAATTATCAAAGAAAAAACCTTTGTTTTAACATTTGAATATACTAATACTTAGAAACATGCAAGACTAAGGATGAGTATGTAAATTTTACTCCTATAAATTTTTCAGATCTTTGCATTTCAGTTGTTGGGTTGCAATTAAAATGAACATTTTTATAAACTGAACCAGAACCATTCTGGGGGAAAAACCAATTAAGGTACAAGAACAAATGCTGTACCAACAATTAAAAACACTTGCATTATGAGGTGGTATGTCAACTAATTGTGGTGAATGCTAACCTGCATTTTTGCAAAAAAACATCTGATACAGTGGTGTAGGTTTCTTCCTTGTAGTCAGTGGTGATTTATTGCTTCTGTTTGCTTTGGATGAATTTGGCCTTGCTGGCAGTGATATAATCATGACATAAAAAGCAGGCCTCACTTGCTACTACAAGCTCTATCAGGCACATGCATAACCAATTATGCTCTCAAGAAAAGACTGAAAAATTGATGTAAGTTGCAGTTTAATAGAGAACTTGTTCTGGAATATTGTCCAGAAAAGTATTTTAAGTTGTTAGGCTAGTAAAGTATTCAGAATATTGGAACACACATGCTTCAGATGTCTCAGTAAGGTATGCTAATGAAGTTTTATTACCTTATGTGTCTGGTAAATGATGATTGCGTTATCAGCTAAATTTTCCACAACATGGAAATTTTCAATTGTTGCTAAAAGGGGAGGGGGGGGTGGGGGGAAAGGAAAAAAAAACCATCAGTGAACAGTCAAAGACAATAGGAAAGTGCTATAAATACTATTCTTGCTGATAAACCTTCAAAGCTGAAGAACCAATGCCTTACTTTCCCAGTCATTACGAACATCAACATTCCAGAAGTAGTGGCAAACTTCATGTCCTGTTACCCCTTTAACAGCATGGGTTGCCTTCAAAGGATCTAGAACTATTCCGTTCTCTTCCACTTCTCGTCTGTATACCTACAGCCAAACACAAAGAAAGATATGTAGAACAGAAGCTGTCAAAACTGTTCATGTTTTAATTATTTAAATTTAATCAGTCTTAAAAAAACCTGAACTAACAAACCACTTACCTAGAAGCTTATCACATGAATAATTTGCCATGAAAGTGTTCTCTGGTAACATCCATTGAAGATATTCTTATGTGGCAATTCACATTAAAATACCAGTACTTTAAGGTTTCTATTCAAAAAATGATTAACCTAGCTTATTTATTACTATCCACATGGATTTACAATCATGGTGGAGTAGCCAACCCTGTAGCTTGTTATTCTTGTTATTTTTGTACATAAAATTTACCCATTACTTTGATACCAAGCTTTAAGTAGGACAGAGTGAGAAAGGAATTTGTAAAGAAGAATCTATTGCAAGAGTTACACAGAATTTTGTATTAATAGATTAGAAGCCACAGTTCTCAGGGACCCCAGTCCCAACCTAAACAGTGCTATTCCCAGAGAGAAGTTATAACAGCATAACTTGCTGATTGATAATATCTTCAAAAATCATAACATGATTTAGGTTGGAAAAGACCCTTAAGATCACGGAGTCCAGCAGTAAAAGTAACACTGCCAAATGTAGACTGGAAGAATCTGTCTTCACAGTGTATCATCTTATACAAATTAACCAAACCTGAAACATTTACCTTCATTTCTCCTTCTTCTACCACTAGCTGCCAATTGGCATCTCCTCCTACATCTTGCAAGGAATACGTCATGTGGTTTCGTACCATCTCTTCCACCTGTAAAGGAAAAAAACCAGGCATTTTTAACTCATTACTTCCATGTTTTTGGGGAGATACTGTACAGCATTGGAAGTCACAAGTTAATGCTTCAATTCCTGTGCAGGAGCTAAATTTAAATGAGAGAGTTCTCTGTTAGGTCAGGAACAAACAAATAAGGCTGGCCTTTGGAAACAAAAGCCAAAATTTTGATTCAAATTCCAATTTCCTCTTTTGTGGGTACTTCCTAGCCTGCTTTTGTGCCTTTAAACTGTCAAACCTCATCACTTCTACCTAAAACAGTTCTTTATTTCAGCACATAGGAACTGCAAGTATCTCTAAGTGGAATTACAATGCACTATAAGATATTCACTGGAAAAGCATTTTAAAAGCTAAACAAACGCAGGGGATTAGGGAGGAAAACTGAGAAGCTCTAAAAAGCAAATGCACATGCAAAGTCATATTGGAACAGCAGTGAAGGAAACAGTCACAAGCAGAGCATGCCTCCTCTGTTTCAGAGGCATCTTTGCACAGTTGACAGCTAGAAAGAAAACCAGAAATGCCTACACTCAAAGGATTATGATGGTACAGAGATTCTATAATTACAAAATGCTCATTTAAAACTTATTTTGCTAGCAGCTGCGCCTTTTTTTTACAGCAAAATATTTGCTGTATTTTTATCAAGCTATGTGAATATCTCATTTTTTATTCTATACAATATGCATGAAAATGGGTACTGGGGCAGGAAGATGATGCTTATTTTAGATCAAATATGTTATTCTGTTTCTTTGATTCCCCACCCTTTTCCTAATGCCCCAAATAAAAACAGAAGCAAAATCATAGGGTACCCATTGCCGTAGAATGCTTCAAGCATTTGAAACACTTTAATAACTTTTTTCCACTCAAAAGATAGATTACTACTAAAACTTGTCACAGAAAGCAAGTCCACATGATTTACAGCCTTTTCCTGAACTACTTGAAGTATCTTTTTTTTTCCCAAAAGAAAAAGCACTACAAACAAAATTAGGTAAATGACCAACACAAAGATTAGTTGAAGTGCAACTTGAAGCCGAAGTGCACCCTGAACCCCAGGGTGCTTTTGCATATCTTACAAAAAATATGAAGCCTAGTTTGCAGTAAAATATGTAAAACATATTTGAGCAAGTATGAAAACAAGTAGAAAGCAAAAGTAATATTAATTAATGTTTTTTAAAAATTTGATCCAGAATTGAAAGACGTTATTTACTTTTAATTTAAGGCAGTAATTTTGTTTGTGCTGTGTACTCAACAGGAAATACACATAAGGTCAGAATCAAATAAAACTCTAGAATCACAACATGAAAAAACAAAATCCATTGGATGGAAATCCTAGTTTGTCTTAGTTTAACTAAGCATAGACTTATCTAGACAAGGCAAAGTTATCAATCCAGGTTTTCGGTGCTCTGGTTCTGAGCTTCAGTGAACAAAAAGCACCACCCAGATTTATGTTCCAGCTTCTAGACAAGCCAACTTCTGCTGCCAGTTACTAGCAGGTTTCCTACAAAAGTTTCTTCCTTTTTTTTTCCAGTGAAACAATGACAGTACAATATAAACTCGGTAAGAATGCGGGCTATTTAAATATTCAATGATTTAGCTCTAGGTCACACTGCTTCAAGAAAGGAATCCTTGCTATGCTCTCAGCATGTACTTGCCATACCTTCAGACCCTTATGTATTTTCTATCCCAACTCTTAATTTATTAAGGAAAAAGCTGTGTTTATACATTTATCTTTTTACACTTTTTGCTTCACATGTTAGATGCAAAGGGATGGAGAAATACCAAGGAAAGAAGAGAACGAGGCACCCACAGGAATGCAATCTGAACAGACTCCTGCTTCACCAGGAAATGCAGTATTTACACAACCTGCTTGTGCACATTGTCTGTACAAACTGTATTTAGTCTATGCACTGGTCACCATCTGTCAACCTGCACCAATTTCAAAGGCACAGTCAAGATCCAAAGATTCTCTCGCACCTCACTCTTACCTCTGGGTTCCTAGTTGGCTACAAGAACGGTCTGCAAAAATACGTGCAACCTGTATGCCACACAGCCTTGATCTGAACTTTGAGTGGCAAGTTTTTCCCTTTAAAGGGCCTAAGAACAACTCAGAAGCTACAATAAAGCTGACACATCTTCAAAAGAAAGTGATCTGAACTCCCACTCAACTGGCAGAGACAACAATGCCTTTCTAGAGACACACTGAAGAAACAGCTCCCATCAGAATACTTCTGTTTATACTTATCAGTCTTAAAAACAGGGTTGTTAGTTGCTACTTGACCTTTTACTGATACCAACATTCCCTTCATTCACATCAAGAAAAAAAAAAAATCACATTTTTTAAGAACAAAGATACTAGTTTTTCTTCCTAAAGCCAAATTGTCAGCCTGGGAACAGAGGCCAATTTTTTATAAATTTTTAACAAAGTCTATTGTAGGTAGAAAGAAAAGGTCTCCTATTTTCATCATGCTCTTTGTTGTCTTGTTCAGTAGAACTGAAACTCCAGAACAGGTGGACTGACTTGTTAGTCTGACAAAAATTTGGTTTAGGGAAAATACTTGGAAGGGTGGAACTGCATGTGGGGATATTCATACTTTCTGTAGTGAGGCCATTAACTTGAAACTGGATTAGGAGGCACTGCATAGTAACTTTCACTCCATAGTAACTTTCATGTAGTATAATCCATGCAGCAGGCAAAAAAAAGCAACTTTACTCCGTTCCATTTGATCCTGATACTTAACCACAATTTGCATTATTGTGATAACGATCTGGTCCACCTCAGGTGTGTTTGCAAGTGATCAGTTCTGCAGTCACAGTGGTGCTCTACAACTCAGGTTTATTATATGAATACAGAAATGTTATCACAGGCATAAAACACGTGAAAATGAGGATACCTGCATATCTTGGAAAATATGAGTTCCCCTTATGCTGAAGGATCTCTGCAACCACAACCGGCAGAGTACTAGTTCCCATCTTGGCAATCAAACTTGCTTTCTGTTTTACCCCTCCTCCCATAGAAAAAACAACTTAGAAAACTAACTCAGCTACTGGAGTACCAGTAGATGAGCCTATCACTGTTGTGCAACAGGACTTGCATACTTTTTCCCTTGCAGTAAGTTCAGATTTCAGAAATAAACTGACTGCAAAAGGTCTTGGAATTTTAGTCCACTAGGCAAGTCCTTAAGTATTGGTTCTGCTCATGGAGTGGGTAGTAAGGTCTGCAGGTAATAAAATTCCAGGCTCTGTTAAAGAAAAAGATAAAATCCATTCCTGTTAGGGAAAAAAAAAAAGATTGGTCGGAGCTTTTAAAAAAGAGCAAAAGAGCAGATCCCAGAAGGAAGTTCCATATTCACCATCACATATGGACCACAGAAGGAAAGAAATAGCACGAATAACATATCTGAACTACTGTTTTGGAGATTAAAAGGCAAACATTTATCTAATTCTACTCTAAAAAACCACCTTCTTATTAAGAACCTAAAGTAATTTTGTACATTACTGGAATATGTCATTATGGCAACACTGACATATTCAGGATATCAGACTTGATTTCTGAAGGACAAGTGATACATTAACACTTCAACATGACCTGTCATACCCACAGTCTTGTTGATCAACGTGTTTAATGGCCTTTTGGTAATCAAACTAGTCACAGAGGTAAAAAATGGTAATAGTGAACCATAAGACTCAATGTATTAATATCATTACAAATCAACACTTCAGACAAAAATCAAACCTTTGATTTAAAAGCAATAAAAACTTTTCAATCTGAAGCAAAGACCATCTCCAGCCTCTGTAAAACATGTTATTCTACTTTCATTATAACTAGAGATACAAAATTTTCAAACTATAGACATTTTTATTAAAGCTACTGAAGTAAACCAAATAGTTTCACAAGATTTGGGCCTCAGCACAAGTGGTATGCATGCAAGCTGGATGTAAAGAAAGACAACCATTCAGTACAGGAATAGAGAACTCCTTTGTTTGTCTCAATGTACTAGTCTAAAGCAAGCAGTGATTGACGTAACAAAAAATCAAAAACCAAAAAAAACACCAGGTTCTAGAGAAAAGGATGATACAAAGCAAAGATATGCAACCCCCACTTGACACATCAATACAGTACCTGGGCGCTGAATCTGTGAACATCATCAGAGGCACTGACTAGATCAATGGAAGACATGGAGGAAGAGCGACTATAGGGCTACCAGAGACAGACAAAGAAAAAACCAAGTAATCAGAACAAAGGCACAACAGAGCGTTCAGTACCAACTTGCAAGCACAAGATAATGAAGAAAAGGAAAACAAAAGCACCGTAAGCAGCAAGCACAGCAGCAAATGCTGATTTCATGCACCTATTATATATTATGCTCCCAGTGTAGCCCTGACAGGAGCATAGTGTTTCCAGTAACATTCAAAAACAAGTCAACCAATCCTGATACAACCAACTGGATTTTTATTTTTTTGATAAAATCAGTCCAATGAATCTGGGTGAAAGTATCTTGAAAATACTGCAGTTAGCCAGTTGGGATTTTTCCTTTTTTTTCTGCTGACAAGTCTGATACAAGTAAAGAATATTCTAAGTAGGTTCTCAAATCAGTATTTTTGAGCCAAGACAAAAAGCAGTCCTTCTTCAGTTCCAGCTACTGTTTTTCGAAAATGAGTATGCCACTGGAAGTTACTAGAAACACCAAAAAAATCTCACCTACCCATGCAAAACATTACATAGAAACAGCACAGACCAGCCCATTATTCTGAGAAGATCAGGATAAATATCTTACCGTTTGCACAAATCGATGAGTCCCCACAGCAGAATATGCATCTCCAGAAGGTAAGGATGTTGGCCAGTGTAATCTAACCTTTTCGCTTTGGGACTGCAACAACATAGGTTTAATTATTATTAGTCAGCTGCCACGGGGTGGACTGTGAAACAAAGTGAGTCATGCTCAATCTACATAGTGACTATAACAACTAATGCTGTCCATGACAGGCATGAAGCCTTCATCCCACTGGAATTGTCAGTGAGTGGGCCTGAAGACTGAATTAATCTAAACTTCAAGGTGTATTTCTGAGTTAAGGAAAACACACTGGCAGCTCTAAAGATCCATGTAGTACTATCACAGTCACTCAAAACCTTTACTCTTTGCTAAGAGATTCCAACACAGGGTAAACTCTATTGGGTATTACAGGTCCACTATAAAGTCTTCTAATTCTCAAGTCATTGTTATTCACTATGTTCCTAAGCACAAAGTATTTTATGACAAAGGATGCACGACTTTGTTATTCCCTCGCATTTTACATGCTGCTATACTTTCTCAAACTCTATTTTCTAGAATGCATCTTATCCTTTTTAATAGTTGTCCTGAAGTGTATTAAAAAAATTAGTTATTGAAGTACCCAGGCAGAACAATGTCCTTCCTATTCCATATATCACTGAAGTAAAAAGAAACTTCAGACGAATTACTAGATTTTGAGGGATAGCTGAGATTTTGAGAGACAGTAGTATTTGATATTTTTATCTTAACAAGGCAGCAGTTACATATAGATAATTTTCATACAGGACATTTATTTAGGAATTAGAAACTAGAGACACTCAATAAACTTAGCAGTTATACTATTATTTTCTAGACAAGCTATGAAGCTACTATCTTAAAATTAGCATTACGCAACCATATTTTATTGTAAAAAATAGTAAGGGGAATTCCCTAATCAGTGTCAGAATAAATAAACTAGAGCTTCAGGAGATACACCTCAGGACAGACTGTAAGACACTTAAGTCTCTCATGAAGTGCTCATCATAAGACATTTTTCACGTTTTAGTACCTGTTCTTCCATTTTATCCTGTCTGTCAAGAGCAGCTTCAACAGCATCAAAGAATTCTTCTTCATTAATCAGACTATTAGGACCCTCCTAGAGCATGAGGAAAAAACTAGTTAAAAATCCTGGAGACATAAAAGTTCCACTTCAATTTAACATTAGGAATACATATTTACATTTTATATGTAACCGATGGAAGCAAATTTCTTCTACAGATCTCAAATATTGTCACCAATGTTCTTAGATTACAAGTTCTCTGAAAACCTTTAATTGTTAAAGGAAATGTCATCCTCTAACAACAATTTAATGATAGTTACATAAAGAAGAAAAAACCCCAGGAAAGTGAGTAATAGTGTCAGTATGCTTTGACTCCAAATTTAGGACTTAATTAACAAATGTCTTCTCTTGAAAATGTTTACAGTGTCAGTAAAGTACATCTATTCACATAACTGTGTGGTTAGACTCCTCACAAGTATTTCAGTGCCTTAAGGCACTGTGTGTTCAAAAATACAACAAGGGAAGACGTCATTTTGGGGATCTCTATTGAAAATTCTCAGAAACAGCAGGTTAACACTAAACAACAGGTAGAGTTAAGTCAAGGATTGAAAACTCTACTAATTAAAATGGTAATTTAATAAATTTAGGTTTACTGCATTTACCGTACTGTAAAACAACCTAGTCCTGCAAGTTAAAAAAAAACCCCAAAACTGTGTATCAGCAGTGACACCTGGAAGAAGCAGCTGGGTTCCTAACCAAGTAGACAAAGTTCAACTTCCTATTTATTTCGTTCCTTTACAGTGAATGTCTCAATGACAACAATTAATCTAATGTCAAGTACCTTAGATAGCTGTACAGTACTAATACTATTTCTCAGGCTATGACTTGAAAGTAGAAACGTGTTTCATTAATGTACGTGAAAGGGTCAAGCTCACTGTATTCCAGGTGCACTAGCTTACATTAGTGTGGATGCCTCATTTGTGGAAGCGTTCGAGGCCAGGCTGGATGGGCATTAAGCAACTTGGTTGACTGGGATGAGTACCTGCCTATGGCAGGAATATTGGATCTATATGATCTTTAATGTCCCTTCCAACCTAAATCATTCTACTATTACTCTTCAAAAGTTGGTTTATGCATCTTAGAATAGAACTAAATACTTCACTGAGGAGAATGCTGATGAAATGCAATTTAACAGAAGGAACTTAAAATCAGAACTTGAAAACAGTATTTCAAGTTGCAGTGACAAATTAAAAAACAGTTAAAGTTAAATGTCATCTTCTAGGACTGTCTCTGCTGTCAGAATTTTCGTATTTTTGTTTTACTTATCTCTACAGCTGAACAAATAAAAAGGTAAAGTACAATTACATTTAAGCAGTATCAAATGTATGATGAAGTAAGAAAAAAACAACAGAAATATCTGTAAGAAACATACTTCAGACAAAAGCAAAACATCAAATGTTAAGATATACTTCCACTCAAGAAATTAAGGACTGAGATTCTTCATAGTTTCAGTTTCCAAGGTGAAAAAGTAAGTCTGGCATGAACACACTTGTAAATCATATTTGCACTGGCTTGTAAAACTTCACTTTCCCTCTTTAGGAAACAACCCAATCTTAAAAGTGTATTGTGTTAGTGTAGCAAGGTTTTGGTAGCTGAAGTGGCTACAGGGGTGGCTTCTGTGGGAAGCTGTCAGAAGCTTCCCCTCTGTCCAACTGAGACAGTGTGAGTTGGTTCTAGGATGGACCTGCTGTTGCCATTGCCCAAGGCCATGCCCATCACCTCTGGGATAATGTATTTAACAAAGGGGGAAAAAAAACCTGCAGCTAGAGAAGAGGAGTGAGAGTATGTGAGAGAAAGAGCTCAGAGGTACCAGGTCAGTGAAGAAGGAGGGGCAGGAAGTTTCAGCTCAGCTTCACATGCTGAGGAAGGCTCAGCTTCACATGCTGAGATTTCCCTGCAGCCTCTGGTGCAGACCACAGTGAAGCAGCTGTTCCCCTGCAGCCCATGGAGGGTCCACGAAGGAGCAGAGATCCACCTGCAGCCCAGTGAGGAGCCCACACTGGAGCAGGTGGATGCCCAAAGAATGATGTGATCCTGTGGGAAGCCCACACAGTATTAGGCTTCTGGCAGGACCCATGGGCCCATGGAGAGAAGCTCATGCTGGAACAAGTTTACTGGCAGGACTGTGAACCCATGCTGGAACAGCCTGTTCCTGAAGGACTGCATCCTGTGGGGAAGACTCACACAGAGCAGTTCATGAAGAACTCTGCAGTCCGTGGGAAGGACTCATGTTGGAAGAGTTCATGGAGAACTGTCTCCTGTGGGAGGAATCCCACAATGGAGAAGGGTAAGACTATAAGGAGTACTCCCTGAGATGAAGAAAAAGTGGCAGAGACAATGTGAGATGAACTGACTACAACCCCCATTCCTTTTCTCTCTGCACAGCTGAGGAGTAGAAGGCAGAAAATTTGGAAGTGAAGTTAAATCCAGGAAGAAGAGAGGGGTAGTGAAAGGGTGGTTTTAAGATTTGATTAGTAATTAAGCAGTACTTCCCCAAGCTGAGTTTTGCCTCTGTTTTGCCTCTGTCAGCAATTGCTGAGTAACCTTTCCCTGTCCATATCTCAACCCAGAAGACTTCAATTATGTTTTCTCTCCCCTGTCCACCTGAGGGGAGTAGTAGAGTGGCTTAGTGGGCACCTGAAAAAGTCATAGCGTTATAAACAATTTCTAAAGTAAAATTCATACCTCATAGTCTGGCCCTCCAAAGTGGGACTTTTTCTTCAGTTCTGTCACAGCATTTTTGTATGCTTCTTCAATTCTTCTCCTTTTCTCTGTCTCCTGTAAAATTACATGACCATTTGATGCAGCAAAAATGAAGTGTGAACATGCCAATAAATGGAATGGCCAGGGTAGTGTTTTCTCCAAGCAGCAACTGCAAAGCTGATGAATTTCTGAGTTTATTTGCACATATGCATTATATCTGCCAATATACATGCATATATAATAGAAAGTTTGGGGAACTAGCTACCTTGAGGATACCTTCTGTCATGTGGAAGAAACCAGATCAGCAAGCTAAAACTGGTTTCTAGTTTAAGCATAGTTGTTCATGCTTCATCGGGAGTCATACTTTGTATCTGACACTTCATATAAACTTCCTTGACACAGATACTTGGGCAGGGATAACAAAGGGTAAAAGCTAACATGCTGAATGTAGTGATACACTAACAAGTTTGTACCTATAATTAGGGCAATGTGAATAATTTTGTGGATTCCATGCAGAGAGTGCAACTTGATACCCTTCTCCCGTAACAGGTTGTGACTGTATTAGGTGCCAGTCTATGTAGAAAGCTGATGGTGACTATATCATGGTCTATTTTGAATAAAAGAATTGTAATGCCAAAATCAGACTAAGTCTAATATTGCCTCTACAAATTCCACATACTGCCAGATACTTTCTGTGAAAAACCTATAAACGCTTCTGAAAAATCAGCTTTTTTTCCAAGATGTTTCTCTGTCCCCTTTCAAAATCACTTCAGATTAAATCAAGTTAGGTCTAACATGTGGACATCATACACGTCTTGCAGATATGGGTTTAATTATTCAGCAACCCAAACTGAAATTTAAAGATTCAGTGGAAAACCCTAAAGCAATACTGAAAAGACAAGTTCACTAACTGGGAATTTGGTGGTAACATTCCCTCAAACACATTTTCCCGTTTCCAGTTAGGGAATACTTTTAATGTAGAACAAAGTAGTAAAGTTTTACACACACACATACACAAAAAAACCCCAAAAAAACCACCACATTTTGATGGAGACAATATTGTACTTAATTGTGACTGTAGGCTTTTCCTTTCAAGCAATCAAAGAGGCAGTACCGGCTAACAGATTTCACAAAACTTTGCATGTTTATCTTTTTTGAAAGGAACTGGAGAGTCCTGAAGATACATAAAGCATGACTTGAGTATAAGTCACTGAGAAAAGTAAAGAAATGTTACCAGACTTGGAATGAAAAACAAAACAGACCCCCACCTAAAACACAACTCCTTCTCCCACTCACTCCAAATCCCCATAGTTTCTGTAATTCAATCTGCAAATTAGTTACAATTCACATGTGTCAAAATATGACTCTCCAAATTTGCCTGCTTCTCTTGGCAATAATATTAGAGAAGGCAGAAACAAGAACAGAAAAATGCTGTAGGAGTCAAGACAACACGAAAAGCATTATCACAAAGACTTCATTGCAAGTAAAACAGTGGATCAAATACTAATGACAAAATCCTTTGTGTATACAATGTGTATGTATTTTAAGAAAAGTCTGTTTTAAAATACATTCAATGTATTATATACTGTACTGGAGACAAAAAGTCAAGCTCAAGATCCTAAGAGCTAAGTATAAAAGGTGGAAAGAAAAGCTGTAACTACAATAACTTTAGATAATAGTACAATACACATCAATACACAATCATATAATCTATACTTCTATCATTGCACAATATTTATTTCCTTTTTAGAGAATTTTACAGACAGATTCAAGAAAATCAAAAGTACAAAGATCTACACCATTCTCATCCCACACCTATCTATCATATAGAAAGCAGTGTCTCTTGATCAGGCCCATAGTTATAAAAGCTGCTCTTAAAAAGTGATGTTTGAGCACTAAGATGAAAAGAGAAAAACTAAACCAAAAGCAGCTCTAGCACTGTGGAATAATGGTAGCAGAAGTCTGAATACAGTCAATTGCTGTAATTAAGGGTGTAGGCATCAAGGCGCTGCTCACATGGGTAGCATTTGTGGGAGGAGACTGAGGCCGCCTTGTGGCAGACACAGGTGGCCCTTGCCAGCTCTAAAACAGACTCACTGCAACACACAGCCCAAGTACCATGCACGTGACACTTCTGAGGGAAAAAAAAAAGGAGTAAAAAACACTCTGTGGAGAGAAGAATTGGAAGAAAAAGTGAGAAATCACAGAGGAGATGCCAAGACAAAGAAAATGAGGAGGCGAGGAGGTGCAGCTCCAGGGCAGAGAATATATAGGTCCAAACTGCAGGGGTATTTCCTGAAGGAGCCACATCCCATGAAGGATCTACACTGCAACAGATTTTTTTTTCCCAGAGGGCTGTCACCAATGGAAGCACTAGAGCTACTTGCACTAGAGCTGGGAAAAATGTATGAGGAGGAAGCAACGGCAAAGATGAAGTTTTCGACTAATTGCAAACGCAACATTGCTCACCCTGCACTGCCTGCTGCTAGCAGACAGTAAGGTTATGGAACATACTATCTCAAGTGAGTGCACACAGCATGTACTGAACAATCAACCCAGCCAGCCAGGGTTTGTGAAAGGCAGGTTCTGCCTTACCAACCTGAGCTTCTATGACAGGGTGATCTGCTTAGTCGATGAAGGAAAGGCTGTGGATGTCATCTGCCTATACTTCACTAAAGCCTTTCACTCCCATTTCCAACAGCATTATCCTGGAGCAAATGGCAGCCCATGGTTTGGATGAGTAAACTCTTCACTAGTTAAGAAAGATCTGTCTGGATGGCTGGGCCCAGATGGTGGTGCTGAATGGAGTTGCATCCAGCTGGTAGCCTGCTGTTGGCAGGGCTCAACATTTGGGCAAGTTGTGGTTAATATCTTTACGGATGATGAGGACAAGGGGATCAAGTGCACTCTCAGGCAGTTCACAAATGATACCAAGCTTGGTGGTAGTGCTGATCTGCTGCATCCTGGAGGGCAGGAAGGCTCTGCAGAGGGATCTGGACAGGCTGATCATGGGCTGAGGGCCATGGTGTGAGGTTCAACAAGGCCCAGTGCTGGGTCCTGCCCTTGGGTCACACCAACCCCAGGCAGCTCCACAGGCTGGGGCAGAGTGGCTGGAAAGGACCTGGGGTTGCTGCTGACAGGAGCTGGACATGAGCCAGGCTGTGCCCAGGTGGCCAAGAAGGCCAATGGCATCCTGGCCTGGATCAGCAATGGTGTGGCCAGCAGGAGCAGGGCAGGGATTGTCCCCCTGTACTGGGCATTGGTGAGGCCACACCTGGAATCCTGTGTTCAGTTCTGGGACCCTCAATTCAGGAAGAACATCGAGATGCTGTCCAGAGAAGAGCAATGGAGTTGATGGAGTGTCTGGAGCACAACTCCTGTGAGGAGTGTGGCTGAGGGAGCTGGGGCTGTCTAGTTGGAAAAAAGGAAGCTCAGGGAAGACATCATCGCTCTCTACAAGTGCCTGGAATGAGGCTGTAGCCAGGTGGGGTTGGTCTTTCCTCCCAGGTAACAAGCACAAGCAGAAGAGGAAACAGTCTCAAGCTGCAGCAGGGGAGGGCTAGACTGCATATCAGGAGGAAGTTCTTCACTGAAAGGGGAGACAAGCATTGGGACAGACCGCCCTGCTCTGGCAAGCGGTGGTATCACTGAGCCTGGCAATGTTAAAAGAGGTGCAGATGTGGCAGTCAGGGACATGGTTTATTGGTGGACCTGGAAGGGTTAGGTTAGCCATTGGACTTGATAAGGTTTGAAACCTTTTCCAACCTTAATGATTTTACGACTCTAGGTAGAGGAGCCTACAGGGAAGGAATGAAGTTGAGCTCGGGAAAAGGGGCAAGACAACTTATTCTACTGTTTGTCCTTCTGTCTCCCATTAACTTCCCATTATCTGAATAGGTGGTGAGCATTTCACTCTCTGCCAAGGCTATCCCACAAGTCTAGTTATTGCATCCAAGAAAAAATCTCCTCTTCCAAAAGGTGAGCAAAGGGAGGAATACAAAGTAATGACTTTATAAACTAATGAAGGTACTTAATACCATGACTGTCCTCTAAACCCCAGAAAATGTCATTGACAAATGGGCCTTTTAGAAAGCTGCAAGTCTGCCAAAGCAGAGCAAGTTGAAAACTCTCAGGTTTCAGGAGCTTTTGCACTTTTAATTCCTGGGAAAAGAAGTCAAAAGGAGTTTGTGAGCCCCTTTAAAATGTACTTACTCATGCTGTATGAGATATTAGTCCCATGAGAAACCAAGTGAAATTGAGCCTTGAATTTGCTTCTCCCACAAGTGCTTTAAAGCTAGTTCACAAGACAACACAAAAAGTGACAAAACCCAAACCTAAATAATTTCAAGCTATATTTTAACATATTATTCCTTATTAAAATATACTGAAGTACAGGCAAGAAAAACATGCTCTAAGGAAAGTCTCATCAACACAAATGAAGAGTATTTGTCCAGCACAGTGGAGGCTTTTACTGTGGCATCTAACAGTATCCTTCTGATATGCTTAATAAACTAATAAAGAAATTGAGCCAGTCTCCTCAAAGTTTACAGGAGAAGACTGAAAAATAAGCATCAGATACTGGAAGAAAACTTACTCCGACAGAATATAAGGCAAAATTTTTCACTCTAATAACAGATGAGGAGCAGACTTGCATAGAAGAGCTGGGCTGTCTACAGCCTTGATAAAGCCCTGAGCAACCTGGTCTGACTCAAACTGTCCTTACTTTAAGATGAAGGTTAGAGCAAGAGAGAGCTCTTGAGGACTCTATCCAACCTGAACTCCCCAATGACCTTATAAACAGGCTTCATATCTTGGACCTACTGTAATTCTTCCAATGCTCAGCTGAACCAGTAAAGAATTGTTGACAGAAGTCACAACACAGTGACACAGAGCCAGGCCTTTGACATATGCACAAACAATACAGAAGACAGGTTCAAGGATTCAAATATGTCTGGATATGTTCACTCTTTGAAAAGTGTATCAATAAACAGAGTAAGATTTGATACATGGTATATGTGACATCAAAACATGGAAGGAGAACAGAAGGACAGCTGCAGTGCACACCAGCCAGCAATGGCAGGATTCTAAAAATTAAAGCCTGAATTCCAACCTGCCATGCCTCCAACAACAGATCTCAGACAAGAAGACACTGCTCCTTTAGAGCTGTTACACTGGTTGAGTAGGTTCAGAATGGACTATCACTGCCTAGAATAACAGATACTCTAACACGACACAGAAGATTTAACCGGTTAGTATAAAGTATAACTTAATCTCACTAGTCTCCTAGAGGACAGTGAAATAATTTTATCTTGAGGAGACATATAAAGTTAGAATTGGTTGTTCTCCCCAGTGTTATCACCACCTTTTATTGTACTATAACATTTCAGAGACTTGAACATCATTTTGCATCCACAGACAACTAAGTCTATGTCAGAATGCTGTAAGCAATACACTTACTGCTATGAGATAATTTCAGATTCTTTACAGATATAAAGACTATAGGAGTACTATCTGAATAAGTGCTGTGAAAAAAAGACTACGATGAAAGAGCTACTATATCACCACTATATCACCACTCAGAACAAGGCTCCTTAACATTTTATATGGTTAATAATTTAAGTACCTGAAATTAATAAATGCTGTATATAAAAATAGAAGCAGTTATTTGAGTACAGAAGTTAGTAATAGCTTATTTGAAATTTCAATTTGAAGCTAAAGAAACTTTTTTTTTCAACAAAAGTAAAAGGAAAATGATCTTACCTTATCTAGCCTTTTTTGCCAGCTTTCTTCACGTTTTACCATGAGTTCAATACAATGAGAGAGTGTAGCAAGGATTCCAGCAGTAGTTGCCTTGAAAGTTATAGCTTCTCCTTTAAAGTCTATGCCATTAATTCCTTTGGGTGTCACATGTGGAAACACTAAAAACACATATATGAGATCACTGATAGCTGCCCTTAATCAAATAAGCACTTCACATGGATGTATTATATTTGAAGACAACAGACAGGCTACAAAGTTAATTTAAAAATAAAATTCTGAAGTGATAATAATGTCCACAGTTATCCACAGGATAAAGAAAAATATTCAAAAGGCGAAACAGATCCTTGCAGCTTCATCTTGCTACACTGTATTTCAAGCCTGCTTGTAATGCTGTATTACTCTGCACTCTGCAAATCATGTGGGTGGAGGGAGTGGTAATAGTTTGTAACAATAGCAGTTTGACAGCTTGAAATGGGGCCTAATTAACACAGAGCAACCTTAAAACGTATCAGACTCAGCACTGAGAAAGGAACAATTTCAAAATGTCATCAAATCCAAAATGTATAATTCAAGGTTCTTTTAAGCATATAATTACAAATTTTAAAACCTAAAAGTAAAAAGGTATAAGATAAAAGCATCAAATGTGCTGAATTTTCCAAGTACTGTGAGTTTTACAGTTCCAAGAACTGCTTCATGCTGTCAACCAGGCCATCTGTTGCTAAGGCTATTTAAACAAGTCATTTAAAATGTGTGCAAAAAAAAGTACCTATTATATGTCACACTGGTACGTAGGTTGACATAATAACATATCAAGCACTGCACATGAATGTCAGAAAATATTACAAAGCAGAAGTAACACAAGTTGAAGCTGACTGAACCCAGCAAGTTAAAGTAACTCCTGCTATTGCCAAAGAGCAAGCTCATGACTTATAACCTGGACTGACATAATTTTTTCCTCCAGTCTGTCAGTTTGTCAACATATGACTTTTACAGTTTAAAAAGTACCAATTAATTTTTGAGTAAGTTTATTTGTCTACAAGAGTAAAGCAGAAGTTTCAAGCAGTTCCATTCTGTAATGACAGAGCAGTGTCTGCACTTAGGGAATGGAAAGCAATCATCACATGGCCTTCAACAGTGGTTTGAGTCTCTCAAGGTTTTACATGTCCCCCTTTCGGAAGGAATCAAACTCTTTTTCAAATGAGTAATTACAGACTACACACAACTCCAAATACCTCAAGAAGCAGACATACTATGGTAGAATACAACCTTTTTTTTTTAATGTTAATCAGGAACATTCCCTAAAAGATAAAAATGATGGGGGCTGGAAGAAAAGAAAAAGAAAAGCAAGAGAACGAAAAACCTATTTCAGAAATGATAATGAGCAGACCAGCTCTCCCTCCCCAACAGCTGCAGAGGAAACACAGAGGGGACTGACACTGACAGTGGCATAAACTGGCAAAGAGTGTCTCCACTGAAAATAATTAAAATTATACAAGAACTTTGCCCATAATACTTCACAACTGAAAAAGATGGTTTCACACTAATAATTCCTCCTGCTGGTGTAGGCTATGTTCACATGCAGGCTTAACAGCACAGCTATAATGCTTGCAGATGTGATTTTTCTCTCTTACTTAGGAAATATGCAGACATGCTGAAGAAACTGCCGCTAGCTGCAACACTACATAAATAATTTCAGAAATCTCTGCAGTAGAATTTAAGGGAAATACAGCAACACAGCTTAATTGTACTTTTTGTACCTTTCGAGGTCTCAGCCACATCTTATTAACACTTCCATAGAGTCCTAAGCCATTCTTTAATGACTAGTCTCAGATGAAGAGCTGCAGACTTAAAGTCAGTGGCCAGATTTTTTCAGTCATTACAATTATGGGCAAAAATGAACATCTTGCAGAAGATTTTTAAAATTTTTTAAAAGAGATGGTCACTCAACTAATTCCTTATGATGGATACAAGTATTTTGATTCATTCCTAATCACAGCAAGTATCTGTCTTTCTGAAGCATGTAGGGAGATGACCTCAACCCTCACCTCAGGAACAACTGAGCTTTGGCATTTTACAAATACTTGTGAGAAGATTTTCTAATTGGAGAAACCAAACATATTTCTGATTCCATTTCTACACTTTTTTTCATGTCAGCTCCAAATTGATTATTTCAAAATTAAACCAGACATCTGGAGATCTATGTTTAAAGGTAAAGACTAATAGGAAAGGGTTCTTACTATTGCAACTGCTCTTTGGTTATCAAACTGCATGCCGTCAACTGAAAAAAGCAGGATAATTTTGTCTCCCACCCTAACTTCAATTTCAACATCTTCCAAGCAGTTCATTTTTCATTATCCCATCTATGCTCTATTTCTGACTTGCTTTCTCTTTTGTTTCATAAAAGGAATTCTTCATACCATTCTTTAACTTTCAATAGCTCTTTAGCTTTTCTCTCCTAGACCTTTGTGTCTGTTAGGATAGGTGTTTCCCTTCTTGTTCCCAAGATTCTGCTAGTAACACCTTCCCACTATTTGATCAAATCTGTTTTCCAGCGAAACATGAAAGTATTCTAAAGAGAGTAAGTAGAAAGATGTTCTTCCATTTTTTTCCATTTTATGCTCCCTTTACACATTATGTCATTTAAGTAACTCTAAGTGAAAAACAAATATTTGTGTTCATGTCCATTTCTTGATGTCTACTGTAGTTATCCTCTGTGGATTGCAATAGGATCAATATGATTAGTTTTCCTTTAAGAACAACTCCAGCTTTTCAACAATATTTTGGAAAATATTTTTCCTCCATTCAAAGCACAAAAATCCAACATAAATCTCAGCTGTAATTTACATCAAATTTCTCTTCTTCAGCCTTTGTACCACTTCCATCTTTATAGTTCCAGTACAATAGACATCTTCCATATTCAAGGGGGCTCCTTAAGTAGGTTACTCCTGCTCTTCCTATTCTTAGAAAATTTAAATCTAAATATGTTCTCTTTCCTGAGGGGATGAATGGGAACACTTAGAGATCAAGATTCTACATTCCTGAATATAAGATCCCAATGGGCAAATAGGCATCAGCCAGACACCATACCTTGGTGTTTTATATAAAATTTTTACAGTTCCAACTACCAGATCTTGTAATTGGAAGGTGCCCAATATATTTAAACAACTTCATAGTACTCTACCTACCTCTTCACCTAAAGATACTATAGAACACAGAAAAGAGAAAGCCTCTCTATCCAAATAATCTTTAGAGCAGTACACCAATGTCCATATTTACATTAACTTTCTCCTCCCACACAGAGAACAAATTGCAAAAGTCAAGTTGAATATGGCCCCTTAAGTCAGTATTAAATCTAATAATTTGAACTTTAGATGGGTGCACTAGTAGTTTGAACAGTATGCTTAAACATTTCATCATATCATAGTAAGCTAAATTAAGAGGTTGAACCAATGCCTCACTTCCTTAACCACTGAGAGGAGAACCATCTCAGAATAAACAGGCAACCACTTGTAAGCTACGGTTAAGAAGATTGTTGGAGTCCTTCCAGGATGAGATAGAAATTTCAGCAAGAGAATCTGAAATTTGAGAAACCAAATTTTAACAGCTGATCTGAGGCTAAGCTTTAGAAAGGGTGTAGTTCAAGATAAATCTTTCATTGCCAGTTCAGTCTGTATTTTTTTCTGCCCAATACATGAGCATGGCTGTCTCAACCTGAGACATCTACTTCCCCCATTGTATCACTTTTAATTCCACTTTAAGACAGAGAGTCTAATTATTCATTTCTAATCAAGCTTTGCAGCACTCAGCTACTAAATATTTAATTAATTTAGCCATTAGAAATCAGACTGCGACACAGAAAAATTGAAAAGGGGATAAATATTTTCATAGAAATAATTGTTGGAAAGTAAATTTAATGGAATACAGGACTCATCTGGAATTAGAAGTTCTGCAAAATGCAAGGGGTTGCAGAATTATTTCCTGTAGGGAGCTATAGTAAGTGAGTTTATACAGGTATCCATAACACCAAGTATCAATTTCTTAGCATGTAAGTTCCCAAAAGCTTGATGACCAGCTCCATTAAAAATACAGACTTTCCTAATGACATTCCCCATAGTATATGCATATATATTACAGATGCACCAGAACAATGTAAACATGAAAAGATTTTCTACCAGTAAACTAAGCTGAAACTCCCACATGATTGTACAAAAATTGAGTTTGACAAAGACATCTCTTCCAAAATGAATCATGCAGTAAAATTAAACTCTTACTTAGCATTTGTTAAAGAAGCCTTTTTCAGTTTTCTAAAATCTAAATTAATGGTTCTTAAAAAAAAAAGTAGAGCTTCATACAGACAACAGGGTTAGTGGAACCATACACCTGCTTACACTTGCTTCAAAACTTCTGTGTTATGCTACTTAGTCTCTGAAATCAGCATTACAATCAGTAGTCAGTACAAAAATCTACTTATGTGATGAATTCTGGAAGTAACCTGAAAAGCTCCTTCCATTCCCTTTCCTTTCCTCTTCCATCACAGCACTTTTGGATATGCTTTAGAAAAAGCACTTAAATACAAGAGGGAAATACATAATACATGGGGACAAAAGCCAATTAAAAAGAAAACAGAAGACACAGAAAAGGGTTATTTTGCCCTCTATTTTCTAGGTTCTTCATGAAAGTATTCACATTTTAAAAAACATTTCTGGTGAGTACTTTGGGAGATTCCATCACACTTGAAACTGGAGGTGCAACTTCTAACCTTTGTGAATCAAGTCAAAGAAATACCTTAGGACTAACTGAATTGCCAACAAGTAGAGAGTGTAAACACTAGAATATTTCAGTCAGAAAACATGAGAAGGTCTAAGAAAAATGCAAATACAGTTTAAACGCATACACAATTTCCTCCAGACCAGAACTATCAAATTTCTCGAACAGCAAGACTTGCATAAATTCTTTACATTTGCTGTATGGGTACAGTGAGTAAAATAACTAGTTCATTTAAGATAAAAATAAATACCAGAATTCTGCTCATTATAACAATGAAAAGACAGCAAAAAAGCTCTAGAATTATGATAAATAAGAATCAGTAACAGTGATGTCTAAACCATTCCACAGCCATAGTACTTGTGAAAACCATTGGGGGACATCCCTAAGTGGAAAAGCACTGAACTCCCGCAAACTCCTAAAGCAGGTAACACTTGCAATAACCTGTTACAAAATCTGAGTTCCTAATATTTGAATAATGCAGCTGTTTCAAGAGAATTTTGTAGCAACAACAATTTTAGACACAGAATAGGAAATTACAGCTTGACAAACTTGCATTAGTATTTGTGTGAATTAAGAATAACTCAGAGAATCAGTAGAAGTTGCTAAAGAATTATAACGTGACTAAGAACTTCCATTCACATACACTTAAATAGCTATTCTTACCATTTTCTGCTTAGAAAAGAGCATAATACACCTGTCTTGTACCAGACGTATCACCATACCATTCATTCTAATTTTCATCACTGAAAGAATTGGGAGACACTTACGTTTTTCCTTACTGCTGTTACTGTTATGTACAAAATCTCCATCAATCTTCTACCACTAGATTTGAGAGAGAGTGTATTATGGGAGTGAGAAAGCTTTTCTTGTTCTTTGGTGTGCAAGAAAGAATTAAGACCATCTTCATGCTTAGCCAGCACTTTTTCCTGTAACAACAGTTATGACCCCTCCCCCCCTTTTGGGTTTGGTTTATCTTCTTTGATCCAAGACCACTACCAGTGTAAATGTCAATTAACAGCAGAATCTAAAATTGCTCAGCATTGAAGTTTAGTACTCAATTCTCTGGTGAGAGCAACATACTTTGGTGTTACAAGTGGATAAGTAGGAACCATGATCCAGTACCTATCTAATCTTCTACACTGGAAAGTTAAAAAAAAAGTGGAATTGCACTTCTCTGGCGTTTTATTGCTACAGAAAGTTTCACACTGCCAGAACAAACACAGGGATGAATATAAATGCCCCAGCAGAGTGCAGAGATACAGTGATGAGCTGTGCTCTGGTATAAGCAATTCAGAGATATGTAGGCATCCACATTGTAGTCTAGTATGGTCTCAAGTGTGCATTCAGTGCTCTATTTCCAGCCAATACACCTCAGAAGCATTACTTAAGGCAGCACTTTTCACTTTTTAAAGTATATTGTTTCTATCAAAACTAATATCCCATTTATTTTTCAAAATAACAGGTAAGAGACAGCAATAAATTTAATCCGTGAGAGTTAGCAATTGGTGTTCTATAACAAAATACTTAAAAAGAGCATTGCTTTTGTACAGTTGACAGCTACAGGTTAACATCAAGCAGATTTTAAAGCAAATCTGCATTCCAAAGCAAAAATAATTAACATGCATATGCATTTATGCAAATGACTGATCCTTTACTAAACTAAATTTAGGCTACATTACTTTATTATCCTTAATTTAGGATACATTATTTTATTTATAAGACATTAAATTGTATTGTACCAGTATCAAGAGGTTTCCTCAGTAAAAAGCTACAGTCTATGGAGGGAAGAGTTTTCAGCTACAGCATTACCTTTATCCCTCTGGAGTTCGTCTTTGGAAACTGCATCTGCACAAGCATCAAAGTATTTCTGTAAAGTATCAACTTGTCTACACAAGATGTCTCTAAAGGTTTCCATTTCTGCAAGCTTCTCACGTAAGCTATGGCCCTTCTGAAAACACAAACAAAAAAAGCGTGAAATGTTTCTACATACTCAACAATAGCTTGATGCAGTATAGCTACAATTTAATTTTAAACAAGATATTTCTGCAGCTATGAAGAAAAAACTGAAGCACACTAAGGACATTTTAGATATCAGCAATTATGAAATACTGTTAATGTCAGAAGAAACCCTATCTTAGTATTCCTTACTCATTTTGTCACTGGTCTCAATGTTTTCTCTTGACTGCACCTGCTACTTCAGAGCACTCCACAAAACTTTATTAAAAAGTGAACTTACATGCTACCAGCTTTATACATATTTGCCTGAAAGCAGTCAGCTCCGGTTTATTCCCTTTTCCCTGTGCTCCAAACTTTATTCCCTTTTCTTGTGTTGTTCTTTTCCTGCTCTCCCAGAAGTACAGCACACTCAGTTCATAGATTAAATATTCATATGCAGGACACAAGGAAAGCCATAATTTGTCAGGCAGGGCTATATCACACTCACTAAACTACAGAATTAGTGTTTGTTTTCATTTGGAGCACAGGATATTTGGTGAGTAAACTTGAAAAAGTTAATGAACACACTCACAAGTTTGATTTTCTTGCCACAGAAGATGACCCCTCAGTTTAAAAGGGATGATTGCGTGAGAGGCATGAGAGAGCTTCTCATATCCTCTGTATGATGGACTACTGACATTTAGTTTTTTTTCTATAATTATGTGAATAAGTCTTCATACATTACTTCTTTTCCAGTTGCATGTTATTTATGCATGAATATTAGGAAAATTTTTTGCACCAACCTTGAATGAAGAGGCGGACGTTGCAGAGTATCCACTTGCTCCAGAGACAAGAGACACCATGGAGCCATGACGTCGCAAACTTGACTCTGATCCATAGCCAGATTCAGTCTAAAAATCAAACCACACAAAAAACTAGAGTGCTGAGGCTTTTGATAAAACAGAAATATTGAAAACAAGATTAATGCAATTTTCTCTGGAACTCACCCACTTGTTTTTTGCAGTAGAGTTTTAAATAACTCAAACTGTGCCTGCATCTAAGATGTTGATTGTAGTATCTGTGAAGTTATTATAAACTTATTTTTTATTATCAATTAATCAATTTGTAAAATAATTTGTTACCTACCATGAATTATGTGTCCCCAAAAGGACACAGCAATATATATTTAATGGTATAAAAAAGGGACAGTGTTTCATTAATTTGGTTTATGTAATTCCTAAGAAGTAACTTTCACACAGCCTATTTAAAAAACATACATTACTCTGCAATTACTTGGGGGATTAAACATGGTTCAGTCTTAAAACAATCAACTTCAGTCACTCCATCCAATAATACAAATAGTACCATTTTCTTTTTAAAAGCAACAAAATAGAAATCAAAGAAGATCAGACAATTACTTCTATCAAGTTTTTTTCCTGTTTCAGTCTTCTTCGGCAAAATTATTTATACTAGACTGAAATTAATATTTCATGAGAACAGAAGTCTACATAAAACAAGGTATGCTCAAAGTAAGAGAGAGGATAAAATAAAAGTAACTAACTAAACAATGAAAAAAGAAAAACATCTCTTTATTAGAACAACATTTAGAAGATCAAAAATAGAGTTTGACAAATTTCCTCACAAGTCAAACAGAAGCAGATACTGAGAAACCAAAGGAAAATAAACTCCTCTAAATGTTAATCTAAATTATGTGCCTGGCAAAGGAGATGTGAGCAATAAACAGAGATAGTTCAGAATAATATAAGAAATACTGTTAGCAGATGAGTTTGATCAAGTAGACAGAGACAACAGTGAAGGACTTTTGACAGAAATAAATTCTGTAGTAACACCAAAACTCCAATGGGGCAGGGAGAAAGGAGACAAAACAAATGGTATAGAACAAAGAAGAAACAATTATGAAATTCCAGTTGTTGTACATTTTATGGAAAAAGAGGGAGCTGTATAGGCTTTGAGAAGGCAGGAAAGTGTGGTTAAGTTAAAAAGCAGAGAAAAGTAAAGAGTTCTTTGAAGTGTGAGTTAAGAATTTAGGCAAAGAGGGACAAAGTATGTACGTCTGAGTTACAAGTAAGAGCTTGGGCATATGACTGCTTTATTTCAAAAGCATTTAATAAGCATAAACCTGAAGAGTCACCCAACACTTGGAAACATTTCTTTTAAAATTTCTTTTAAACACAAATATAAAAAGACTTCACTGTTTAATCAGTATTTTCAATATTTATTTAAGCATATGACACAAATTTTAAGATGACCCAATATGTTTTTGTTATAGTCAGTTTGACAGTAAAAATTCATTTAATTTTCTCTGTAACTTGTACACACTAGGAAAGATGATATAAATTCATTTTAATAGGATATGGCTTAAAAACCAGATAAATTTTAAATGTAGCCAAAATACCCACTTCACTGAGGTTAGAGTATGTTAACTAAGGATAGGAAGTGTTTTCTTATTTTGTTCTTAATGTAAGAAAAACACACCTATGCAAGACCTTGCTTTAAGCTTAAGAAGCGAAATTTCTGGATTTCTTTACTTGAGATTTAGTCAAAGCCGCACCTATATAGTCTTACTTTAGAACTTCCAAGAATATTATAAACCTGTAAGTAGAAAATCTGATGCCTTATATTCTATATCTGAATTAAATTCTTTTCTTCTGATATTATGCATACAGTCAATGCTCAGCTAATTTAGTTCACATAATAAAAGCTGAAGGCGAAAGAGAAAAACCGTACCCTTCTTTCCACATCAATATATAAGCTTGATTTTAAGGTACCTTTTCAGCAGAGTATTTATTTCTCTCATTTATGTAATTATTTTTTGTGATTATTTTTGTGCTTATGTTGTGATTATTTTTTCCACTAAATAATTTATCCATGCTACAGAATTGTACATGTAACAGCATACACGATTATATGGATACAGCTGTCAGCTTGCGAAGTCTACCAATAAAAAGGTGCAACATTATTAACTATTTGTTATCGAGAAGCAAATTCAGCAGGCATTAAGAGCAAAATGAACAGCACACAGCATGAGTTTGTACAATCAAAAGCATGTACATCTACAGATCACGTTCAAAAGACTGTGTCAGACAATTATATCTGAACAGTCAAAAGGAAAAAAAATAAAATTACATTGAGAATACTTATTTTTCACAAGAACCAGAAAATAAGTACTCATTTCTAACTGCTGCATAGACAAGCCATCCCGCTCACAGCAGACACATGCAGGCAGATGAACACAAACAAAGAAAGCATGAATCGTGCAAAGCCCCACCATTCTACTACCGCAACATCTAAACGAGAGCAGGTCACTGCCGCATTTATGTCTTGCAAAGCAGATCATCGTTAACTAATCACTGCAGAAATAATAATTTACATTGAGAAGAGAAATGTAGACAAAGTTTCTTCTGTTTATACAAATTTTAATTTCCCAAGATAAAAACTGGAAAAGCTGGTAGAGTTCATATGATAGAAATCAACAGTCTCTGCTTGAAAACAAAATTACTTGTAGAAGTCGTATCAATTCATACCATCAAGCACGAATACCAAATTGCCATGCTCGGTAAAAAGATGCAGTTCTTTGAAATTCCATGCATACATCACAGCTTCAAAGCTACATTAAAATTGGCATTTGATAGTAATTGCAACACCTTCAGCTTTCTAAAGCAATGCACAAAATCCATTAATCCTTTTGTTACAACAGACAAGAGGAAAGAGCCACATGATCCAAAGCTTCATGTGATCCTTTAACTGGAGTAGATGCTAGTATCAGCAACAAGACAGTACGTCAGAAAAGTTGCTTTCAATAAAAAAAGCTAAGTATTTGCAGAATCATATTGCAGATCTCTGTAACTGCTTGCACGGATCCTTAAGTGGAAAATAATACCCTTGAATAAAGCACAGACTCACAGTGAAGTTCTCCCATTTAAAAAATCAAATAAAGCAAATTATTCTCACATGTCTTCAGGGAATTCTTTTGATTTTGTCTCAATATGCATCTGTGAAGCACTTCAATGTACGTTTGTTCACCAAGGCAGATATATTCAGTTAGCATTATAAATTATTTATTATTTTACATAACACAACCAGCAGGCAGCTCCTCCCTCTAAGGCATACAGCTCACTCAGAAGGTAATGGAACAGATAGTAGGACTCAGCAACTCTAATCTCATTCTCTACATATCTGTGAAAATACACTCAATTGCACTCAAACATCCAAGAGATCAAGCCACAATATCTTATGAAAAACCCCAGAAGATAGAAAAGGTAGTAACACAAAAGAGCTGGAAGGTACTACGTAAAGCTTCGTGGAACATAAGCAGATAAGCTCTATAAAACAACTGTGTTCCAAAGGCAATTTTTAGACTTGTTGCAAATGCTTCAGAAAGATGGGTTAGTGCATGGATGAGCCAAGGCAGAGCTACCTAGGAAACTATTGCAGACAGTAAGAACACAACAGACACTACACTTTGGGCAGTATAGGATGCATTTCTGAGGACTGAAATTAAAGATATAATTATCATGGGTCTGTAGGTCTGATTTTTCAATTGCTCTGAAGCTGCTGACAATGGAAATTTAAGGTTGCAAAACTAAGGTGGTAGTTAGCAGGAAGGCAGAGGTAAAAATTCCAGAATCCAAGTCAGGGCAGCTGGATAGTGATTCCCCACCCACAGCACTCCCAAGCAGAGTGCAGATGACTATTTAAAAGGAAAGAGCTTCTAATCTGACCTTTTTTTGCAACTGCAAAAACAAGGAAAGACATGTAGACCTAACTTTCCTCCAGCAGTGACATATGTTGGAATTCCATAGTAAACACTCAGGTTATGTTCACAGGAGGAATCCCCAGGAATTCCAAATTCAAAAACACATATAAAAATAAAACTCTTCACTGAGCAGAAGTATCAAAATCTAAACTGACAATAATTGCAACATTTAGTGTACTTAGTAATAAAACTAAAGCAGTTTGTAATCCTGGGTCATGGGACTATGAGCAAGTCTGGAAGAGGATACATTTATCCCTTCCGTCAATCTGGGCTGTCAGGAAAGGGACAAGTAAAGTCTGTACTGTAGTACAAGAATTAATAAATGCCATTCTGTTAGACACCGGCAGAAAAAGCACTGATGCTTTGGCATCAGTTCCCAATGCACTAAAGGAAGTGTTGTTACTTGTTTCCATGCTCTGAAAGCTAGTGGATTTTAAAGAATTAATTAATTCCATTACATATTGTCTGGCTAGCACTTGTGCAACTCTGCCTTTAAAAAAAAGAACAGTTATGATCCCAAGTGAAAGCAGTAGTCACATCGGTATTTTTAGCAGTCGTACAAAATTGCATAATAGTTATATTAAATATTATTACATCATCACAATGTATAAAATTCAAAAGGGAGTGTTGCCAGGGTTAAGTGCTAACTAAGGCAGATGACCCAGGCAGATGAGCAGTAGGAAAAACTGCTGCAGGGGTCCAAGAACTGGCTCTTCCATGGAGCATCCACTAGGTGGGAGGGAAAGCCTGTGCTTCGCAGGGACTGAGCATGTAG
>NW_005054476.1:140586-150227 GCF_000277835.1 Geospiza fortis | reverse complement strand
ACTAAGGCACATACAGTTAACAGGCATTTAAGCAATCTTATTTATCCTTCAAAATGGCAGGGAAGGAGTGATTGCCTCTTACTCCAATTGTTGGCTTAGTTTTATTTTTTAACCAAAGATAGGTAAGTATTATATTAGTATCACCTCTGTAGAACCAGAAAAACGTATCCACCACCAGTATTATGGTGAAGAATCTTGGGCTAAAGACCACAATGATATTTCCAAAGAGCATAGTTAAACAGCAATGGAGGTTTATCCACTTTTCTTGAAAGCCTGACCCTGTTTTGGAAATGGATTTGAGAGGCCTACACTTTGCTTAACCAGAAAAAACATTTTCCTAATAAGAAACACTAGGATTCAAAGTGCAGACAAGGTTGTTACTTGCACTAAAAGAAATGGACTACAAAAAGCTTTACAGCCAGACAGAATATATCTATCAGCAGATAAATAGTATTAGCTATCTATGCTTCTTATCAATAAGAAGAAAAACTGCCAAAGCAAATGTTCCTGCAAAACCCACAAAGTCCCAAAGTCCTTTGTTCATCTAGCACAATTAGCAGTTACCTTGGCACTGCTAAATTCAGAAACTGATTGTTTTTTCTCCTCTAATCTTTAAACATTTAGCCATCAGAATTAATATCTCTATCAAACAGCTGGCATAATGTAATATATAGGAAGCACTGGAGGATAAAAAGTTGGAATCGTTGAATTCTCTAATATATTTGACAAAGAATTTAAGGAAAACTATCTCACACCCTAAGGAAATACATGCAAACACGTGCTGCTTCAATTGCCATGTCCTAACAGTAATTTGGGGAAAAGTAGGGGGAAAAAGGGTTTACTTTTAATACATTTATTGTTTTGTATCTCACACCTTATTAAAACTAACACAAATTTCTTTACTTTCAAAACCTATTACCTATTCTTATTTCCTTCTTTCTGTAGCCCTTGTTAGCTCTCAACACCTACTTCCTTCAAAAACAATGGAGGCTCACTGATACATCTGAACCAAAAAAGTTATTACACATTTGAAACAAAAAAAGTTATACAAAATAAGGGACTTCAAGACAGGCAACTTTTTGTCATGTTCCTGATACAGCTTCAGATTGCTCAAGTTGTCCAAGGTTGAAGATTCATAAAAACTAGTACGACTATTAAGTCAAAACCATGTTTGTTTAAAAACAAAGCCCAGCCTAGTTTAAAAAAGGCAACAGCACTCTGCCATCTGTAGAAGCTTTACATGCATTTCTAATCATACATCTATTTGACAACATAAAGATTCCACATATTAAGCTCAAACTACCTAGGCAATAATTCTGTCCAAAGGTAATTTTACTTTCAAACAACAGATGAATATATTGGATATAAAGTATCAGAGTTCTGAAGACATAATTATCTAAGGACAAACTCTACCATTCTGCATGACTGGCAGAAAATAATCAGAATCATTAAGGTAGGAAAAGACTTCCTAGATCATGGAGTCTGACCTTCGACCCAGCACTACCATGCTAAATAGACCACAACACTAAGTTCCACAACTTTTACTGCATGCCTCCAGAGGCTCTATGAGTTGTCTGGGCAGCCCAACCCAATACCTGATCACTCATTCAGTGAAAAAATCCTTCCCAATGTCCAACCTGCAGAGCCCCCCCCCACCCTCCAGCAGATGAACACTCCCACCCAAGTTATCGCCTGCAAACTGAGTGGGGATACCCTTGATCCCCTCATCCAGATGGTCTCTAAGCACACAACAGAGAACTGGACCCAATGCTGAGCCCTGGGGAACAGCACTGCTGACCGGCCACCAGCGGGATGTAACTCCATCCACTGACAATCTCTGGTCTTGACTGTCCACCTGTTTTTTTACCCAGTGAACAGTACACCTGTGTACAAGCCACAGGCTGCCAGTTTCTCCAGGATAATGCTATCAGAAATGGTGTCAAAGGCTTTAGTGAAGTCTAGATAGAAAACATCTGCAGCCTTTCCCTCATCCACTAAGCAGGTCACTTTGTCATAAAAGGAGATCAGGTTGCTCAGGCAGGACCTTCCTTTCACAAATCCATGCTGGCTGGGCCTGATGACCTTGTCGTGCTGCCAGTCATCACACTCAAGATACTCTGTTCCATAGCCTTCCCCAGCACTGAGGTCACCAAGGGCAGCCTAACAAGGCTGTAGTTCCCCAGATCCTGATTCTGAGCCTTCTTGTAGGTGGGCACCACACTTGCAAATCTCCAGTTATCTGGGGTGTCCCTGGTTAAACTAGGATTGATCATAAGTGATGCAGAGAGGCTTGGAAAGGTATTTCATCAGTTCTCTCAGTCTTGGGTGAATCTCATTTGCCCCATAGACTTGTGAGTAGCTAAGTGTCATGGGAGGTCACTTTCTCCTGAGTTACAGGAAGTCTATTCTGATCCCCATTCCTGTTTAGCAGCTTAGAGGGCTGCTTGCCCTGAGGATATTTGATCTCTCTGTAAAGACTGAGGCAAAGAAAGTATTAAGTACCTCAGCCTTTTCCTCATCTCTGGTGATAGCATTCCCCATCCACATGCCCATTAAAGGATGGAGATTTTCCTTGGCCCTCCTTTTGTTGTTAATGCATTTGGAAAAACACCTTATCTTATACAGCAGCGACCAGACTGTGTTCTAGCTAAGGTTTCCCCTTTCTGATTTTTTCTCTACATGACTTACCAACATCCTAGTACTCTTCCTGAGGTGCCTGCCTCAGCCTACATAGGAAGCAACACTTGCAAGATCTGAAGTCAAATGAAGCTGGTGGAGGGTCTGGAACACAAGCCTGATGAAGAGTGGCTGAGGGAGTTGGGATAGCTCAGCCTGGAAAAAGGAGGCTCAAAGAAGACCTTATCACTCTCTACAGTAACCTGAAAGGAAGCTGTAGTGAGATGGGTGTCAGTCTCTTATTCCAAGTAGCAAGTGTCACGACAAGCAGAAATGGCCTCAAGTTGCAGCAAGGGAAGTTTAGTTTAGACATTATGAAAATTTTTTCATGGAAAGGGTTGGAAAGCACCGGAATATACTGCTCACGGAAGTGGTGGAGTCACCATATCTGAAAATGTTAAAAAAATGTGTGGATATGACATTTGATAACATGGTTTAGTGGTGAACATGGTGGTGTTGCTGGGTTAACAACTGAATGTGGAAATATTAAAGATCTTTTTCAATCTTAGCAATTCTATGATACACTCGATGGCTTACCAAGATCTAAAAAAAGTTACATAAAACATTGTTTTACCAAGAATAAAAGAAGATTAATTGTTTTAAAGAATAAAAACACATGATTCTATAAATCTCATTTTAGTTTATGAGTTAAGAACAAGTCCAACATAATACTAAAGGGATAAATTATCTAAATACTTCTAATGTTTAGATGTAAGACCTAGCCACAGATAGAGAAGAGCAAAGATATGCATATAAAGCAGATGTCACATCAAAAAACTTTATAAGCAAACTCAGATTATGAGTTTATCTAACGTAAAAGCTTTGGATATTTCATGTAAAAGACACATTTGGATATCTAAAAGGATAAAAATTAAAATAATTTCCAAAACCTTGGTGAATCACCAATTCAAAACATAGGAGTATGTCCTTCTGTCACAAGGTTTCACAATACTCTGTGGTCTAACAGATCATGACTGGGAAAATTAAGTTGTCATACACTCATATTACTTTCAGGTTAGTACCAGTTAATCTGTTTAATCTCCCCAAGTCAGTATCGTGTGTGACCACTAGAGGGAAATAGCGAAAACGAAACAGACACCGCTGGAGGTTACTAGTGGTCTTTGACCAATAGTAACCCTTACCCTGTTTCTGCTTCAGTCCCGGGGCATAGAAACCTCCTTTTCTTGGTAGACAGTTAAAACCAGAGCAGTTTTACCTTTAGCCTTTATAATTACATTTGAGACACATTGCTTAGAGAGGATAAAGTTTTTCACACAGCATGCAAGTAGCAACAATGACATTTAGTGCTGAATGGATGACAGTGAATTAGAAATTGTAACAGAGATTAAAGAAATTATTCTGAAGTCAGACTTCTCAGACAGTTCAAAACAGTGAACCAACTAAGAACACACTAATTTTCACTTAAGACTGTCCAAAGACATAGTACCAAATCATTCTAATGAATGTTCTGACTCAGATTTTTAGAACTTCATCTGACAAGAAGTAGTTAGGCTCAATATAATTTAGCTTTAAAAAAGTTTAATACTTGTCTCAGAAAAAATTGGGCACATGTGTCTCAAGCACCATGCTCAAGTAGAAGATTTTTTTTACGTTCAGCTGCTCTGTCATTAGTCTGCAAATACACAGCTCATCATTAAAATCATTTTTATATACCAACCAGGCAAATAGGCACAGGATTTCTTCATATACAGGTTTTACATTAAGTAGGTCATCACCAAACTAGTTTTCCCTGTATGTATGCTCACTCTGAGAAGCATTAGAAGAAACAAAGTTTTAGTTAAAGCCTACCAACCCATTTAAAGTCATGAACTAATTGTACAGACATATTTCCTCAGAAATAAGTTATTTACTGTATTCATAACACTTAAGTTTATACAGGCTTATTTGGGAGTTCGTAAAACTGTTTTATGAAAAGCAACTTTCAGAAAACTCATCTTTGAAAACTAAAATATTAACTGATATTACATACAATATTAACAAACATATCAGTAAAGATATTAAACTCATCACTTGCCAATACAAAAACAACCTCCACACTATTATTGATGCAAAAAAACCCAGACTGCTTTTATTTGCTGAAAGCAAACACCCTCTGTGTAATAGGAAAAACAACTTCAAGCACAGCACAGGTCTCTACAATAAGCTGACCTACCCTGCTGTTGAAGGAAAAATCTGGAAACTGTTTGGAAAACAGCTCACAAAAGGCTGCTTCTAGTACATTGGAGAAAAGGAAAGCAAATCAAAGGATCTAGGCCCTAAAATGTTCAGGACTTTGAAGATAAATGCTATCATGAGTTCTACACAGAACCCCAATACTGTTGGTCCTTAATAGGCTATGCACTAAGCTTTGGGACATCATTTTGGTCTTACTTTGTTTTCCAGAGGGCTAAAAAGTATAAAAAGATAAAGGGTGCCAGAACAGAGATGGTACCAGCACAAAAACCTCCCTATGATAAGCATTAGCTAGAGAATAGTATAATAAAACAAGAAGTTTAGTGCCTATTTTAACTTAAATCTTCTATAGTAAGTAAGTGATCTTATTTCATGACAGCACATCTGTTTTGTACAAGCTGTAGAGCCCTTTCTGTAAGTACTTCTGCCTTAATTGCCCACTGTACTATGAAAAACCCAGGCAAGAGCACAAACACATTCAGCATCTACGTAATCAATTATTTTATAGGCTCATATTTTCTACATACTGCTGATGTCCAATCCCATTGTTGGTTCTCTCACACAAGTGTACCTCCGAATAATTCATCATGAGAAAGCTGCACATGTGTTAAGAGCGGGCAAACTGAAACTGATGCTATTGCCTGCAGAAATTCCAGTGCGCATATGGGTGACATTAAGACTTCAGGAGAATGGTGATATTCTTGCTGTTGACTGCTTTGAACTGCAACACACTAAAAGTTGCCTTTATCCCCCTTGTGAAGTGAGGGGAAGGAAACTCCCACTTGATGGTAGGTAAGGTGTTTCCTGACCATTCTGTATAGCATTGACAAAATACAAATTCTGTTACCAGATTTTCAAATTCTGAACATCTCATACTCCAGTTCAGGCATTGAAAAAGCAGTATCCATAAAAATGATGAAAGTGAACCTATTGTATCTACATCCAAAAGCACTCCAGACTCAAATCTGCCTCACACTTGAGAACAGTTAAGAAAAACAGCAGATTTGGTGTCTAACACAAGGCTCTTATATCAAGACAGTATCAATCAACAAAGAGGGCATAGAACCTTTCCAGTCAAGTGTAACACAAGTTTTTCTCCTAAATGAAGCCCCAGGTCCACATATTTCAGACTTTCTTCCCATATGACCAAGTTCAAACCCAAAATGGAAAATGTTTTTTACTCCAGGTTCTGTCTATTCAGGTAGATATCTGAGAGAGACTACATATGACTAATACTATCAGCTGAACACTCTGCATCTGTTGAAGACATGTCTAGCCAGCATGATGGCCTCTTCAACCCCCCCCAGCCACTCTCTGAGGGTCAATTAGATATACTTACTCAAACCTTAAGTCCTATGTATTGGGTGATTAAAATAGTACTGAGCAGGTTGGTTCCTCATTCTCATTAGCCACGCAGGCTCAGGGAAGGGTTTTCCTCTGGCAAGAGGCGGGGTGAAAAAAGGAGAGTTCTAGGGAGCCAGGTGAACAGGAGTGGGCAAACAGGGGTGTGATACAGCAGCTCACCTGGCAGTTCACGCAGGCAGGGTTGCAGGTTTCCCCCTTCTAGCGGGGTTTTTAGTTTGTTTTTGTGTTTCTGTTGGTAAGCTGGTTTTGGTGTTTTTGTTAGTAATGGTTTTTACACAGTCAAAAACTGCACTTACTACAAGTGTATGTAACCAAATGGAACCCGCCAAAAAAGACCCGCCAAATGTGTCTGTCCAGACCTATTCCTGTGTGGAGTGTTTGAGCTTATCAGTGGTTTCAGGAGGTGTTGCAGAGGAGACCTGCCTGTGGTGTGAACAGGTGAATGATCTCCTTTTGCTAGTGGCCAAGCTTAAGGAGGAAGTTGAAACACTAAGGAGCATTAGGGAAAGTGAAAGGGAAATAGGCTGATGGAGTTCTGCCCTGCCGTCCTTGAGGGACGCCTACCAGGAGTCAGAGGACTCCCATGCCTCCCACTGTAAGGCAATAGGAAGACACCTGGTGGATGAAGGGGACTGGAAATGGGTTCCTACTTAGGGAGGTAATAGAAGTTCCTCCCAACCCCATCACCTAGCCAGGTGCCACTTCAGAATAGGTATGAGGCTCTGAATCCAGAGGGTCAGCCAGATGATATAGAAGAAAATGATCCGCCCAGTGGGCCTCCCAGTTACACTTCATCTGTCAGAGGGATCAGCACCTCTAGCATTAAACAGAAAAGAAGGGTAGTCATAGCAGAACAGGTGACTCCCTTCTGAGGGGAACAGAGGACCCCACATGTGGACTGGACCCATCCCACAAGGAGTTTGCTGCCTCCCTGGGGCCCAGGTATAGGGTATTACTGAGAGACTTCTTGGGCTAATTTAGCCCTCTGATTATTACCCACTGCTGATACTCCAGGCTGGCAGTGATGAGATTAAAAAGAGCAGTCACGGCAATTAAAAGAGACTTTAGGGCATGGGGTCAAGTGGTTGACAGGGCAGTAGCACAGGAAGTTTTCTGCTCAGTGCCTTTGGTGGCAGAGAAAAATGATGAAAGGAATAGGAGAGTCAAGAAGCGGTTCAAGGTTTGGTGTCATCAGCAGAACTTTGGCCCTTGATCATGGGCCAACGTTTTCAGCACCTGGCCTACTGGAACTGGATGGGCTGCATCTCTTTGTTAAGGGTAGAAGAATTTCAGCTCTCAATTTCAGAATTCATTAAGGAGGCTTTAAACTAGGTTTGAAGGGGAAAGGGGATGCAGCTGGGCTATCTGGAAACAGGCCCAAGGGTGATAAGGCTGAGTTAGGGGTGAAATCAGTAGCCCAGCTGAGGTGCATGTGCACTAATGCATGCAGCATGGGTAACAAACAAGAAGGGCTGGAAGCCAAGGTGCAACAGCAAAGCTATGATGTAATTGCCATCATGGAAATGTGGTGGGACAACTCGTTTAGGTGGAGTCCTGCATGGGATGGCTACAAGCTGTTCAGGAGAGATAGGAAAGGGAGAAGAGGTGGAGGGATGGCCCATTATATTAATGAGGCTTTTGATGCCATGGGTATTGAAACTAATGATGATGGAGTTCAATGCTTATGGGTGAGAATTAGGGGGAGGGCCAACAAGGCTGACATCCTACTGGGAGTCTGTTATCATCCACACAACCAGGAAGAAGAGGCGGACAACTTATTTTATAAAACAGCTGGAGAATGTTTCAGGATCACCAACCCTTGTTCTTGTAGATGACTTTAACCTACCAGCTATCTGGGAACAATACAGCAAAAAAGAAGCAGTCCAGGAAGTTTTTAGAGTGTGTGGAGAACAACTTTTTTGCTGCAGCTGGTGAGTGAGCCCACCAGGGGCGGACTATGTTAGACTTGTTGTTCGCAAATAGAGATGGGCTGGTGGGAGATGTGGTGGTTGGAAGCCACTTGGGGCAGAGTGATTATGAAATTAAGAGTTCTTGATATTTCGTGAAATCAGGAGGAACATCAATAACACTTTTACACTGGACTTCTGGAGTGCAGACTTTAGCCTATTTAGGAGACTTATTCAGAGAGTTCCTTGGGAAGCAGCCCTTAAAAACAAAGGAGTCCAAGAAAGGTGGGTGTGCTTCAAAACAGAGATCTTGAGGGCACAGGAACAGACTGTCCCTGTGTGCCAAAAGATGAGTCGACAAGGCAAACATCCAGCCTGGATGGGAAATGATGTTTTGAAGGAACTTAGGAATTAAAAGAGGATGTATCATCTTTGGAAGGAGGGTCAGGTCTCAGGATGTATTCAAGGGGGTTGCTAGGGCATGCAGGAAAAAAACTAGGCAGGCCAAAGCTTGGTTCAAACTTAATTTGGGAACTTTTGTAAAGGATAATAAAAATGTTTTTATAAATATATAATGTCAAGAGGAAGGGTAAGACCAACCTTGGCTCTCTATTGCATGAGGGAGGTAACTACAGATGAGGAGAAGGCAGAAGCGCTTAACGCCTTCTTTGCCTCAGTTTTTAGTGGGAAGATGGCTTGTCCTCAGAACAACTGTCCTCCTGGCCTGGCAGATGGTGTCAGGGAGCAGAATTCCTATTATCCAGGAGGAGGCAGTCAGAGAACTGCTGAGCCACTTGGATGTTCATAAATCCATGGATCCAGATGGGATCCATCCAGGGTGATGAGGGAGCTGGCAGGTGAGCTTGCAAAGCCACTCTCCATCATTTGCCAACAGTCCTGGCTCACTGGTGAGGTTCCAGAGGACTGGAAGCTGGCCAGTGTGACACCCATTCCCAAAAAGGGTGGGAAGGAGGATCCTGGTAGTTACAGGCCAGTTAACCTGAGCTCTGTAGCAGGTCCTTACCTTATGGAACTGTTTATACAGAGTGCCAGCACACAGCACTTACAGGATGGCCAGGGTATCAGACCCAGCCACCATGGGTTTAGGAGGGGAAGGTCGTGTTTGACCAACCTGGTCTCTTTTTGTGACCAGGTGATATGCCTGATGGCTGTGGGAAAGGCTGTGGATGTTGTCTACCTGGATTTCAGCAAGGCCTTTGGCACTGTCTCCCACAGCACACTCCTGGAGCAGCTGGCAGCCCACGGCTTAGACAGGAGCGCTCTGTGTTGGGTTCAGAACTGGCTGGGTGGCTGGGCCCAGAGGGTGGAGGTGAACAGGGCTGCATCCAGCTGGGGTCAGTCAGCAGTGGTGTCCTCAGGGGTCTGTGCTGGGCCAGGTCTGTTCAATATCTTTACTGACATGGATGAGGGGATTGAGTGTTTCATTAGCAAATTTGCAGGTGACCCTAAGCTGGGAGCATGTGTCCATCTGTTGGCGTG
>NW_005054476.1:103973-140352 GCF_000277835.1 Geospiza fortis | reverse complement strand
TGAGTGGCCATACAGGCCAGTGGCATCCTGGCCTGTGTCAGGAATAGTGTGGCCAGCAGGAGCAGGGAGGTCATTTTTCCCCTGTACTCAACAGTGGTGAGGCCACACCTCGAGTGCTGTGTCCAATTCTGGCCCCTCAGTTTGGGAAGGACCTTGAGACGCTTGAGCACATCCAGAGGAGGCAACGAGGCTGGTGAGGGGCTGGGAACACAAACCCTGTGAGGAACGACTGAGGGAGCTGGGGTTGTTCAGCCTGGAGAAAAGGAGACTCAGGGGTGACCTTATGACTCTCTACAACTTCCTGAAAGATGATTGTAGTCAGGTGGGGTTGGTCTCTTTCTCTGGGCAGCAACGGACAGAACCAGAGGACACAGTCTCAAGCTGCACCAAGGGAAATACAGGTTGGATATTCTTTACGGAAAGAGGGATCAAGTACTGCAATGGTCGGCCCAGGGTGGAGTCACCATCCCTGGATGTGTTAAGAAAAGACTGGATGCGGCACTTGGTGCCACGGCCTACATGGGTTAGTCTCAATGACCTTGAAGTCTCCTCCAACCAAGTAATTCTATGTGTAATTCTGTGCATAATGTTTGATCAGATTATGGGAGCTATAGTCTAAGTAGCTGTTATCTTTGCCCTTTCTTTGTACTTTGCAAAATTGGCAGGTTTACCTAACGGAGTGCCTCAAGCCCATTAAATATCACTAAGTACATGAACTATATATTTTCTGCTTAACCTCGTTGAGCCTATTTGGAGACAGGTAGAAACAAGAATGGAAATAAGTAGATGCTGCACTTTTTGAATGAAACAAGAATAAAGCAAAACTTGAAGGAGACAGAATTTAACCAAACCTTTTATTTACATCTGAAAGTCTGAGAACCAGCAAATTGAGGCAAAAAAACTTCACCTTGTTAAAAAAGAACTGTTTCAAGACAGAGAAATTATTTTGCTGGAAACGGACAATACTATAACACAAACAAGGAATAGCTAACTGCTATGTAAGAAGCAGTTAACCTTTTTACCATAAAATCACTAGGATGCAAGATCTCTAGTACCACCTCCTGACCAGAGCATGTCCGATTACGTTCTCAGGCCTACACCACACAAAGATGCATTCTTTAGGGAATTATAGTATCTATTTTCAAAGCCAAAGCAATTGTTATGAAACATTAACTGGAACACACAGGCAAAGAAAGACTGGGTTGGTCAAAGTGAAACAATCTGCTTTGTTTATAATTAATCAAGTGTGTTGGGCTGGAATGGACAAAGCTTTAGTCCAGCTTTAGACAGTACTAACTGTAACTACTTGTTAATAAAGCTGCAATTTAACAGCTGCTGTTCCATCACGGGTCCAAGAATGGCAAAAGGGTGCCAAGACAGACAAAGAACTATTGTTTTCAGTCCTGAAAGGGAAGTTTCAACAATTTGGAAGTGAAAACATTTAGGTTTGCTGCAGCAAACATGCTTGTATAGTTAACTGAAACTGCTGATTCACTGGCATTCTCCTAGTCTTCTTTCAGGAAATACAGAGTTTTCAGCAATGAGTGCACTTAGCAAATTTAGCAACATCAAATGATATGCACTATCATATGTATCAGAGTTACTGCTGAGACCAGTGCTAAAATAATGGAACGTACAAGACATATCCAAGCTCAGTTTCCCTCACTGAAGTTTAATTAGTATTTAATTAAATTTTAAAGAAAGAACTCTCTGTTATTGACAGCAAAGGAATAATAACTTGAATAACCCATCTAATCTTTCCCTGAAAGCACAGCTTCTTACAAAATTTCAGTACCCCCATCATACCATACATCAGGGCAAGTAACTCTTATCAGCTGAGCATCCTCAAGTGTATCTGTTTGCTTAAACAAGCAATTTTACAGTAATACACAAATCCTGTATAAAGATGGACACCTTTCTCTATTTGACCCTCCATTCCCCCAGTTTTCTGATGCCTATGTTCAAACCAAGCAATATGGGATATTTAAATAGTAGCAGTTAAATATTAAACCCTTTCTTTCTCACCTACTATTTAAAATAGGTATGCTCAAGAGCATGAACTTTTTCCTCTGCAGTCAGTCTATACATAGACAACATTAAAATAACAGCAAATGCATATTTTCATGCTTGATCTGTTTTCAGAGAAAAAAAAAGGACCTTTTTGCCGACCTACAGTGAAAATTATACAGGAAGAATTACCTTAAGAAGTTCTGATAAATGGCAAGGACATTAAATTAAAAGAGCAGATGCCCCAAGCCATGATGTGTTTCCAAAAGAATTCCTTCAACTCTTTTGAGTCATATTAGGTTCTGGAGTTACTCTCTTTTTCAGGAGTTTCCTTGGATAGTGGCGGTCGTGTGTGTCTCACAAAAGAGCCAGAAAGTTACCTCTCTTCAATGTTACTGTCTCATTGGTACTTGTGCACCCCACCCATGCGGTTGAGCGCTCCTCCCTGCAGCGAGGGGATCAACTAACATCTATTAATATCACCTCATTGAGTTTCACTGTAACGAAAGCTCACTGAACAAAAGACAACTCCTAAAAAGGTCTTTGAGAAAGCTAAAGAAGACCACCTTTGGTAGGCTGAGACATACAGAGTACCCAAGACTATTCTATTAAGCTGTTGATGCAAAGTATTTTTTGAGGTGATGATTAATAATTCTGAGTAACTAGCATACAGTATTGGCAAGTGACAACTTTCAACTGTTTAACCACTCACTACTTTTACATTGCAGCTTTCTACTTTCAGTTCTTGATACCAAGAGCTTACCCTAATCTGAAGGGGCATTTATCACCAGTCAAGCTTGACACAGGTCTCCCTCAACAAACAATACTGTTTTCGGGGAGACCTTGTAAAACATGCTACCACTTTGCCATGGAGAACTCAGACTCATAGAGATAACTGCATGTCATTCTGCTGGTGACAAACCTTAACATTCTCCTTACTTCTATTAAATGAAAGTATACACTATCCAAACGATTTACAAAGTGAATTAATAACACTTCTGAGTTTAATACTGGAATCCCACTTGTATATAGCAATGAGACCAGTTATTTACTCCACAGCCAGCTGCAAGCTGACTCTTCTAGAGCTCTCGTCACCTCAAAACCAAGCATTAGTCCTGAGACCAAGTTTACTTTAGACAGGTACATCATTCTTTGTTAAACAGCACTGCAAAAATGTTGACTGACATACTCAACAGTTTAGTGGAGCAGTAGTGTCACAAGCCTTTCCCATTATTTGACACTGAGTTAACACTTTTTCAAGTGTTTTCCTTCACACAGTATTGCACCTAAAAGGCAACACTCTGCTAATTTGCAATTTGAACTGTAATTTTCAGGCATTCATTAGCTATTTCAGAACACCCTGGTTCACCAGGCTGGCTATGCAGTGATCAAAAATTTACTTTAACCTTTCTATGCATTTGAATCTTGAATCAATTAGTATATTTAGCTTATGTATGGGAAAGACAGGAGTAAGCCATTTCAAGTAAGTTCACTACCTTTTGGGGAGAGGGGCTTGAGAGAAGAGCTCCAGACCTCTACTAAGACTGTGAAGACCATCTGTTAATGTTCTGACTAGATGGGAGTAAACACTTTTTAATTAGGAACATATCACAGCTTTTGGGGATACAAAGATTTAAAATTATCTTAATTGCATTATATGTACAGCTTCAGATTTAGATAGGCAGCTCCCAACAGAGTAACAGGCAAGCTCAGTTGTGAACTGAGATAGGTCAGATTACTTAGTAATTTCTTCATGTAGACAGTCCCTATACTTTACAAAGTACTAGAAGAAGCACAATCACTTAAGGAACGGGACCAAACCTACACAGCACAATAATTATTACCTAAAGCAGCTGAGCTGAAAAGAGGTTGACAGAAGAGCAGCACAAACTTAACACCTATATACACATGAGAAAAATGGAGTTCAAAGTTTACTTGGTTATAGGAAATACTGTACTGTACATGTGAAGGACAGGTAACAATCTGCAGATAGTTCTAGAGATGAATCAGATTTAGTGTTTTGCAAGCTGAGTAAGTTAAAAAACTTGTGGTGTTGTAAAATGGTAGCATACAAGATCCACAAAATAATTCTACATTCTATACAACACATATAGGATCCTAGTGGGAATACTGAGTTCTATTTTGGTGCTAGTCTTCACCAAAAGATGGAAGACTGAATTTGTAAGACAGCCATGCTAGGTATCAGAAAGCTGTAAAAGACATCTACATGCACGACAACTGAGGAACAGGGAACTGTTCTAACAGAAAAAGACAAGAAATGTTAAGTGTTTAAAAAATGAATGGAACAATCTCTCTAGATTTACTGTAAGACTACTTAATAAAGGAGAACTCATTTTATGAGGATGGCAAGAAATCCCTTTGATGGCACAAACAGCCTAAAATGATTCCCCAAACCCTTACTGTTACAACACTTCCCAATCTAACTTACAGTGAAACATAGCATCTAGTAAGGATGATTTTAGATCACATTAGGGGAAGAATTACAATTAACTTTGTAAGTCTTCCTTCAGGACAGTACTTCACTTTATTTCTTTGTTGATCTCTACACCACTCAGATGTCACTGAAGACCAAAAAGAAAAAGATAGTATTCCCAACTGAAGGGGGAATGAATTTGAAAAGTTACGACAGGGTGCTCAGTACTTGAGACAGCTACATCATTCTCCTATGTATTTCCCACTCTACCTAAGGTTCTGGTCAAAATCCAAAATAAGTAAGCTTATTACTGCCAAGTTCAGAAGCCTCTGTTTGAACATATTTTGTTATTTAGTTACCAAGGAGCAGTTTTGCAAACACTTCAAATTCAGCTTTGCTGGGAGATGTCAAATGTGAATACACAAGAACTTATGTTACATATTTAACATCAACACACAACAATGACAGAAACAGCAAAAACCCTCATCTATGTTCCTGCTTAAGCTTGAGCAACAGTTCATAACTTTTTAGTGTCAAACTAGTACAGGGTGCTTTTGTAACACCTTAAAGAGTGTCTCTGCCACTCATCAGTGACTTGCCTATACATTTCAGTCTTTTAAACAGGTTAACAGGCTTTTAAAGCAGCTTTTTACAGGTTAATTATAGGCATCTGAATGCTGTCCTCCAGCCTCCTCAGGTAAGCTGCACTACTGCTTCAAGCCAGAGCCTCACAAGGCCACAGTGGGAGGATGGGTCACTAGCTTCTGAAGCAAAATGCATTACCACAAAACAAATAAGAGTGTATGCTATACAACCCATATCAGTATCAAACAGAAATATTTTGAGTGTGTTGTGTGCTGCAGAGCACCCGACAAGGAAATCCAAGAAAAGAACAAGGAAATCCAAATCCACTTCATAGGAAACAATAGTTGACATAAAGATTACTTAAGAAACTTGTTTCAACACTTAGGACACTGATACCAACACAGGCAAAAGGAGGTCTCATCATCACACTCCTACAATCCTCTTTATGAACTTGGTAAATAAAACTGAAGTTGAACAATATATATATCTATTCCCATATATCCCATGCTTTCCTTCATCTGCACTGTTCTTCCACTTATGCCAGTCTTACTTGTGAATGGGTACAGGGGGAAGTATGGCCAGAGGAACTTTTGTTAGTATGAAACACCAAAAAATTAAAACATTAGGGAGCCACAGTTCTTTTCAGACCTCAGCAATAACTGCTGAGGAAGCAAATAGTTTAAACACCACACATTATTGAAACAACCGAATTTCAGGACAGGAAGTAGAGGGAGAAATGGCAACAGACACTCTTCCTGTTGCTCCCTGCTATATGATGTATCTGAAGTTACACTACTGTAAAGTTTTTATTTTAAAATAATTAACAAGACTGTATTTTTACTTAACATTCACTCATCAATACTAGAATATTTACCATTGCTAGAAATTGACAGTGACTTGCTATCAATAATATAGTAAGTTGATAAAAGAAATATATTTATAAAGGTCGCAACATCAAAATGGACTTCTGAAGACTATTAGCAGCACTTCAATATGCACTTAAATACAGTTTACACAAACATCTAAACTACTTGGTCCAGCAGCTCCTCAATGGTCTGCCAGAAAATGGGAACACAAAATTAAATGTACAAAACTAGTTACTGATGGCAGAAATTTATACTTCTCATTTAGTATCTATTTTAAAAGTTTGTTACATTAGTATGCTGAGTCAAAATATTTCTGTATAATTTCTCTGCATATTAATTTTAAATTATCTTACTAATTTCAGCCCAGACTGGCAATAGATTTGGAGTGATTTATTGGCATGTCTTTATTGCCATTATTAGTATATTAAATCCATTCTACGTTAGGATTAGAGATGTGTAAAAAAGGAGTAAAATACCCTGTCTTCACAGAATGTTACAGCTCTACTTAAAATTGCTGAAGGCCTGTGGACAAGTTAAACATGTGCTACGTTTCTGTACTCTCCCCTTATTGCTGATAATCCGAGCTCATTATTTTATGAATTGAAACTCTGATATTGGTTTCTGACCTGATTAATGGGTCAAATTTTTTTGCTCAGGCATCTACTGCTAGTAAAATATTACTATGAGAAAGTTACCTCTATTTGCATTTTTCCATGTTTTCTTAGAACAGCTAAACAAAAATAATCTCATAGATCAATATTTACATACATTCAAACAAAGCTTGACTTAAAGTATGGTTAATGTGAAATTTCTTAAGCCATTACAGGTTGAGGGAACAGGTAGATGCACTCGGATCTCAGTCTAATGGTGACACATTCCAGTTACAGAACAAAAACTAGAAACTGAGAAACTATGGCTGCTTATAATAAAGTCTGAAGTGAAATTTAAGGCTCCCTCTGAGTTTAATGAAAGTTACTCATGGATAACCTCTTAAGTTCATAAGAGAAATAACACAAGGATAGAAAGCAATATTAATTTATAAATACTTCAATATTTACTGCAATATTTTACCTGAAGTCCTTTACTGTTGTATTGCAGTAAATAGATATTTAGTTGTTTTGCACTGGGTTCTGTATTATTGCACAGAATAGTACGTTTGTATCCTCGTGGGATTCCCCTTTTATATCACATGGTCTTTCCCTCCCCCAAAAACCCCCGGTGGTGCTGCTTTGTCCCAGGTTTACTCCTCCCCTAGCCCCCTCCTCACTGGTATCTCATTGGCTGTGGTCCTCTTCCTCAGCCCCCCATCCCCCGGGGTTTAAAAGTATCCTGCCATGAGGCAACATGCTCTTTTCCATCTGGGGGGTCACCTGGAAATAAACTGAGGACATTTGTCCCCATGTGGAGAAGAGCGCTTCTCATGTTTTGCCTTTTGTCCGTGTAAGATGGTGTGGGCTGAGGTCCATAGCCAGCTGGATTGGACTCAAACAGCCCGCCAGGCACGATATTCTTACACTTCACCTCAGTCCAGAAGCTGATTTGTATAACCAACAAATTTAAGCAATTAGCTCAACCATTCATAACAGGAACAACTACAGCAGGTAGAGGGGGGAATCTATTAGCTCCGGGCAGGTAGTCTTGTAGGTTACTTTGTTATTAAGATGCCTCTCAAGCGCAAAATCTTGTGGTGCTTTGGTTTCATCCATTGGGACTTTTGCTTTCGAATGGTTTTGCAGTCATGTTAGACTAGCAAAAGCCCACCCCTTGTCCTCTCCCACCTGGCTTCCTGCTTCAACATCACCGTTACTGTTACTAGCAATATTTTTCAATGTGTAACAGCACATTCATTAATTCTTTTAGAACAGTACATTGACAAGGGAAAACAAAACAGGCAGATTACCATAACGGTGAAATTAATGATTCTTAACACTTGATAAGGTAATTACTAGAACACTTTATAAGGTAATTACTAGCTTTTTTTTAGGTTATTTGTAAAAAAAGGAATTCCATTTTATGTGGTTAATAACAATTTTCTGAAAATTTCAGGCTGATGATGTTTTCGGGTTTTGATTTTTCTCACAACAATATCATGAAGTGCCCTTATTGACTGCAATCAAAATTATGCTGTTTAAAGTTTGCTCTGCAGTTTTCTAAATTGACTTATGAACTAAGATCAACAGTCAGAAAATAACCACCTCACAACTAAGTATCTCAATTCTAGGTAACTTGTTTGAAAATGAATCAGTGTTAAAGAAAGAAAATGAATCAACTGCTTTAATAATTACTTAACTTTTTCTTAAATTTGAATTTATCTGACTGCCAAATCCAGCATTTTCAGCTTTTCCCACCATTTAAACTAGATCTGCACTTAAACAATGCAAAGTGGTATCTAAAGCATCTTACTTGATTTGACAACTGGTATTTTAAGAAACAAGTTGTAGTATACAAAGAATTGTACAAAATTAGAATTACTTAAAAGCTAAATTATCTTTGACCCCCAGGTTGCCACGTCTTCTCCCCATTTGGGGAGAAAATGCTAAAAAAAGGAGATATAGGTTTTACTCTTGATGTTTCTGTATAACTCTATTCTAACAAGCTAACTCCTTCCATGGTGTCTAATCACGAGTGAAAACAATAAAGCAGTATTCACTCCTTCAAGGAAAATTTTTACTGAGGGACACAGGTCCCTTCATCCTCAAAAACGGGACATGTCTATTAGGTTAAGAAAAGAGCCACCCGATGCCTTTCACAGTCAAACTCTGAGATTCATGCCTTCTACTCTAGATATCAACACCTAGTACATCATCACTTCAAAATTAAAAAGAAAACCTACCGACTCCTTACATGCCAATTTGCTGGATATTTAGGTACTCCTCTGAAAAATTACCTTTTCCAGTCTGAAAACAGCAAAATCAGATCTTTTAAGAAGTTTAGGAAGACTTATTTCGATTTGACAAACAAAAGATTTTTCAAATACAAGACCAAAAAAACTATCAATCTATATTGCTGAAGAGCCATGAAGTCAATAATGAAGACATTAAGAGTCTGTATGCAGAAAATATAAACTATGATGGAAAAAATGGAACAAACCTAAGTGATACAAAATTTCTCATAAAGTACTCACTTCTAAATAAATTCTCATCTAGTTCTCAACACAGGTGGTGGATTAACATTACAAGAAATCATTATCTTGATCTCAGGAGTTCATTTACCCAAAATAAGTTTAATTATACAAATGTTTCTCACAACAAACAGCAATTCACTCTCATTTTCTCACAGCACTGAACTAACAACATTTAAGCCAGTTTATCTAATATTTGGTTAGAAATTCCAAATTCCATTTTGAAACCATGGGAGAGCCCTGGAGGAGGCAGTCTTTCAAATTATTATTAAGAAGATAGTAACTTTCCAAACAGATCAGCACTGTGGTGCTCAAGTACCATCAATGTTTTGACACCAGAGAAATGCCTGATCAATAAATCTAATGAAACATTTAAGTAGAAGAATGGACTCCTGGTTACACATGAACTACTTCCTCATTTGCCTCACTGATGGCTTTACAGTAGTTTTAGATGTATCCCTCCTCCAGTTCAGGGCAATGAATAAATGTTTTGAGCTATACTTGAAACACTTAATGCAGTAAGGATTCAGGAACCTCAATACAAGGAAAAAAAGTACAATTATAAACCCCTCTGAAAATTCTAATGGTTTTTATGCCTGAACATAAGCTGTTCGACATTTCTTAGCCATCAGCTACTCAATGCTAAGCATCAAGTTTTTCTATGTCTGGTTATACTCATATTTAATATAAAATTAATTTTAAATCAGTGTTCTCTTTGTTTGGAGCACAATGAAACACAGTCAAAGTTTCTGTCTATTTTTCTCACTCTGAAGATCAACAACCTTGTGACATGCTCCATCAAGTCTCACAAACACACTTTTGTTAGCAAACAGCTTAAGCAGCCTACCAGAACTACCTACCCACTCAGTAAGCAACAAAGAACTTAAAAAATAAACAAAAAAGTACTTTATGCAGCAGTAGACTAATGTTAAGAAAAATGACTGTTTGGTACAGGAAATAATTTCCTCTCTTGATTTTATTCAAATTATTACGTGCCATTTGAAGAACCTGTTTCTCAAACAAAAATGGTTTTTACCCAGAAGGAGCTTTTGCACAAGGTTTGGTAACCTGATCAGAAAGCTCCTTCAGAAAATGTCAGAGTAAGCCGACAGATCTGAACTTTTGAGTACAATGAGATATTTCACCCATCTTCCCTTTCTCTCAGTCCAGTTTTTGGACATAAAACTTCCATGAGCTGAAGTGAATTAAAGGATGAATGAGGAGGTTCCAAGTGAACTCCAAGGTTCACTTAAGTGCTGTTCATACAAATTTGAATGAAAAATGGGATTGACTTCCAGATTCCATGAAAATACTTTCTTTCACATCCCATCAAAGTTATATTGGAAAAATGTACTGTTTCTTGAATATTTTCCATACAAACCTATATTAAAAATTACAGGTTACAGCACTAACTCATCAATGAAAGTACAGAAACAAGACATTTGGAGACATATTCTTTAAGAACCACTAATAATTATCAGACTGAAGACTGGATTGAACACTTCTGTGTTGTGTTTAATTCTACCAAACACCCATTTATGTAAATACAGCACTTTTTCAAGTGCTGGTCAAGATTTCCAAGGCTTCTGGTTACTGTTTATTTTTCTAAAATCATCAGAAGCAAGAGATACACTTCTACACCTACATTTATCACACAAAACTCCTACTGTATTATGAAGACAACAGAATATTGCACTGGAAAGAAGACTTTAGTAACTCTGATATTTCATTATATACTTTCAACTTGAGTTTAAGCTATTATTACAAGACTGCAGTAACTTCTGCTGTTTTCCTTCCTATGCTTTGATCATTATATTCTTGATATTTGGTTGTTTAATACAAAAAGGATGTTTTAAAATAAAAATATGTAAGTATGTATGTAAAATAATGTATTACTCTAACATATAAAATGTTTCGATAGCTTATTTAGAAGTGATGCGCCATAGTATTTTCTACTCCATTTAAGAATGAAAACAAGTGCTATTTGCCTTAAATACTGTTAACACTAGAGAGTAAAAAGGAATATGAAAGAAACTGAAAAATGTCAAACAGCCATGAAACTGCAAACTATACATTCAGGAAAACCTGAAAGATTCAGAACAGTCAAGTCCAGTGTTATCACCTTAGGATAGCAAGATAAAAAGTGAACTGTTTCTTGTCAGCTCAGCATACACTGAAGGACTTATTACCACTTCCTACTTGTAGACATACTTCTTGTCTGTTTTTACAACATTCCAGAACACCCTCATTCTTTAAAAAATAAGCTGAAAAGTAACTTTATTAAAATAATGAAAAACACTTTCTTCTCCCTATTTCTATACTAATTCTAAATACTAGAAAAAAAAAGGTAGTGTAAATAATCAACCCTTCATTCTTCTTCTTTAAGCATAAAGGCAGAGATCTGGTAAAATTTATTTATTTAAATAACTACCAAATTCTTGCAAAGAATGGAAGTCTAAACTGTCCGAAACTAATTATGTTCAAAGATTATTTTTTAAAGCTGAAAAACTGTACAATTAATCAGGCTTCTTTATAAAGGGAGATCACTTTTGGAATGCTAGAATTTGTACCCCTCAATATTCATTCATGATCTGAAAATGAGGCTGAATAAGACAATTTTAGCTTACCAATAAAAGCTTATCAATAATACCAGACAGACAAAGGAAAACGGATACCTCACGACAGGGGCTGAGTACTAATGCAGATAAAAAAATCAGTGATGAAAATACAAAATTTTTTTTTAAGTAGTACAGAGAAAAAATGCAAAATCAACACTTCCAATGGCAAACTCTAAACCACTACCATTCAACAATCTTGTACTATGAATTGGTGATTCCATAAAGTTGCAGCTCAGAACTCAGCAACAGTTAAGGTGAGCCTTACAAAAGGGAATAGAAAAATAGCATGAAAAAGGTTTGAGGTAGTGATGGGCAGAGTTTAGGACAGGATCTGGGCTTTTTCATCACTCATTCCGACAGGGTAGCATTCAACGACACAGACTGCATTTCTGCTTATCCAGCTTCAGGTTAAAGTTCTGCATTTCCCCAGCTAAATCATTCATGAAACCTAGTCTAAATTTTAGCCTAGGGTTATCAAGTTCCATGACTACACTCAACCACACCTGAAGACCCCCAAGCCTACCAGTTTTTGAAATGCAAGTTCTACAGATGTGCAACCCAGTAACTTCTTCAGTGTATCCTCATGAGAAATTTCTCTCAGGTACTGCACTAGGAATAAATTGCAGTATTGTTGTCTCATGAACATGCCACTGTTAACTTTATATTTTTTCATTAGACTACAGGAAAGAATCCTGGCTTTGCAACTTAATTTCTTATGCTTTAATATTACCTCTGTATCAAAATGAAGGAAAAATGCCAAGCTACAAAGGGACGAATAGTGCAATTGAGATGATTTTTTGTAGAGAACCATTATCAAAAGGCAGCACTTCAAATTTAAGAACATGTGCTGCTTATTGCAAGGAATGGCCAATAAAAGGTGAAATCTCTTAATTACACACAGTACCTATACAGACATCATTTCAAGAAGCTCAAGGTAAAAATTCATACCTACTTGGATATCTATTCAATTTGTATTCCTTTTGTACTTGCGTAACCCAGACTGAGAGGCTGCATTGGGCTAGGTGTTGTAGTTTAATGCTACACCTTGGGACAGTGCCTATCTTGTACCTGAAAACATAATGGATGTTTTGTGTACCTTCTACCTGAGCTAAAGGGTTTGAAGGTCAGGTATTTTTAACATGAAATTAATTGAGTTCATTGGAAGATATACAGAACAGATCAAGTAAGCTGAACCAAAATGCAGATGAAGAACAGTGCCTTAAAAGACAAAGAGATAGAAGTCAGTGATCAGATACAGTAAAAGTGGTCAAATGATGAAAAAGAGGAGCCCAAAACCAGAATAACCTAGAGAATTGACTCTAAGACTGACAAGATAGATAAGAAGCAATACAACAGCCAGGGAGAAGATGGACAAAACCTTGAAAAGATCACTCATAATAAAAGCTTTTTTTGTTTCAAGCTAGAGAGCTCAAGAAAGGCTCACAGTTGTTAGCCCCTAGTAAAGTCTCATCTGTGAAGAAAAAGTGAATTCCTTGGAAACATATTTAACACAGAGCTTCAATCTTGAGCTTTTACCTAGCATAAATACCATGAGCCTTTTAATGACTGTACAGGGAAGCTTAAACTCTCTGCAAGCACTATGCTTGATCTAATGAGGGAATGAGAAGGGAAATTAGAAAATAGAAAATTACATACCTTATGTTGTTCTATTGCATCTACCCATTGCTGTCTGTGGTCTGGATCCTGAGCCCGGAGGTACCAAACACTATCATTCACGCTGATATCAAATCTGCATTCATCAAAGTCATGGGGCTGTGACAGAAGAGAGTGTAAGAGTAGCTAAAATTAGCAACATGATCAACATTACCTCACAGATTATTTTGACACTCAAACACTAATCAGAAAATCTGTCTATATTGTCTCAAATTCATCCTAGATTATAAATTCTGTATTGTGTCGCTGTCTCAAATAATGAACATATAGGAAAGATGCTGGTTTTCTGAAATAGAAAAGCCTGTGTAATACATTCTTATTAAATAAAATTTCCATAAATAAATTCCACACATAATACATTCCATATTTCCAAATACTTTGAAACAAATCCTTCAGCAAAGTATCTACCACACCAGAAAATATTCCTACATATCCATTTTAATTTCAAAACAGGACAAGAGAGCTCCATAACACTAGTGCTACCAGTATTAATTTTAGATGAAACACATACATCATAGCAAAAAAATACCAGGATAGAACCATAAAAGCAGACTATATCTAAATGACAAGTCAGAGCTGGAACTTACTAACTGTGACACGTTTTGCCTCAACTATTTTCACCATGAATATTTCACAGATAATTGGAAGCCACATGCAATCCTTTCACACATCTCCACTCAACTGTATCTAACTTTCAGTTCACATGCATTAGTAAAAGCTTACGAGTATTTAAGGCAACAGTGAAGCTGTTAAGGAAAGTACAGGGAAAGAAAACAATGATCTAATCTGCCCTGTACCCTGACATTGTCAATTCAAAGTTACTCCTTAGAAAACATCCAGCTGAGCCCAATATTTCCCACACCCTTCATCTTTAAAAGCCATTTTTAGAGACATGTAATACAGATGTAGCTGAACACCTTTTTGAAATTGAATACAAAGAAGAAATACATATGAAAATAACTGCAGGATGCTAACAGGTTCCAGGATAAAGGCTTGTGACACAGCCTGAAGGACCACAAATATTGGTACCAGATGCTGAAGACAAGTGTTATCCTTTACAACACACTGCCAATACATTCATTTTGCAAACTAAAAAACTGTTAATCACTGACTAACCACTCCACAAAAGAAAACCTCGAAGTAAGTCTCATTTGTTGTCATGCACACCATTCCAGTGTTAATGAGAATTTTTTTTCCAATAATTTGGAAACCAGAAGCTAATTACACATAAACAAACAAACAAACACCTCTCTCTTTTTCTGTTTTTAATATACTAAGGAATAAGAAAAGTATAACAGAATACAAATTACAAATTAAAAAAATGAACTAGAAAGAGTTTAACAAAAGTACATAAAAAACCAAAGTGTAAGCTTAAAACTTCTTATACTTTGTCAGGCATCTGAGTGTTCAATGTTAAAGAAATTTAAACTTCCCATAGGAAAAACTTCCAGTAACCGTAAGAATTGAAAATCAAGTCAAACAGCTATAGCTACTAATTACCTAATACCTGACCATCTCAAGTTAATAAATTCAACCAACTTTCAAAACTGGTTCTACACACTCCTTTGCCTTCACTGAACCAGACAAAAGGGTGTAAAAAGGGACAAAAAGGGTTGTTCGACCCTGGCTGGATGCCAGGTGCCCACCCAAGTCTTAGCACTACCCTCCTCAGCCAGTTAGGGGAGAGGGAATATGATGAAAGAGTCATGAATTGAGATAAGGACAGGGAGATCACCCACCAATTACTGCCACAGGTGAAACAGCATTGACTCAGGGAAAATAGTTTAATTTATTACCAGTCAAATCAGAGTAGGATAATAAAAATTTTAAAGGCACCCCACTCCTCCTTACCAGGCTCAACTTCACTATCCGGTTTTCTCTACTTCATCCCTCCAAGCACTGTGGGGCAACAGGGAATGGGAGTTGCAGACAGTTCAAACACTTCCTGTCACTCCTTCCTCATGCTGTTTCCCTGTTCAGCATAAGAACTTTCTCATGGGTCAGAGCCCTCTGTGATCGTCTCCAACATAGGTCCTTCCCAGGGGCTGCAGGTCTTCCTTAACTGCTGTAGCGTGGGTCCTTTCCACAGGGCACAGTCCTTCAGACACAGCCTGCTCCAGCATGGGTCTCCCAGGGGATCACAAGTCCTGCTAGCAAACTGCTACAACATGGGCTCCTCTCTCCATGGAGCCACAGGTCCTGCTAGAAGGCTCCAGCATGGGTTCCCCACGCCCATGCTCATGGGCGCAGGGAGACAATCTGATTTACCATGGTCTCCCCTACAGGCTGCAGGGGAATCTATGCTCCAGCACTTGATCATGTGTTCTCCCTCCTTCCTCACAGATGTCTGTGTCTGCAGAGCTGTCGCTCCCAAAAATTCTCAGCCCTCTCTCCCAATCCATGCTGCACAGCAGTTTTTACACTTAGTATGTTATCACAGAGGCAATATACCATCATCTCTGATGAACTCAGTTTTGGCAGCCTTCTTGGACCCACACAGAGCTGGGTCTGTGAGATATGGAGGCAATTTCTGCATCTGCACCCAGAAGCCGCATCTGTAGACCCCCACCACCAAAACTTGCCATACAGACCCAACACAGGACAATACAAGTCTTCTAGCCTAGGTCCCTCTTCTTCAAGCTGAATTTTCTATTACTATTATTATTATATATGTAAAAGAAGTTTATCTGCTTTAGAACAGCAAACTTGCCAAAGCAAAGTGTCACGCTTATATGCCTGTCCCCAGCTACTCCTCTGACAGGCCCTCATTTAGTCATGTGATGATCTACAACATCCAGAAATACTCCAAAAAATCACCCAAACACAAAGCCTAGAAAGATTAGCTATCAAGGTTTTTCCTCACATGATAGCATTCCTCAGCTTGATCTCTCATTCTTGAAGTCTCTTGGATAGAATTACAAGCAATTACATTGTATGTGATTAGAAATACTTTCCAAAATTCATCTTAAAAGCCTGCAGCACTACTGATCCCACACTTCCAAATGGTGCACTTACTTCAGTTCACCATCATCCTTCCTTTCCCCTGAATCTCATATCTAACCTGAACATCTTCTAATGTTTAGGTTAGATATGAGGAAGTAACTTAAGACTATCACCTCTCCTTTCCAAAGACAAGTTTCTGTACTCCCTTTCTTTCCAAAATAGCTTCTAATATATTTGAAAATTCATGCCTTGTTGCTAAGACACAGAAAGATGTTTTCTCTGAGGTCTAGAGAATACTTCAAACACTTTTCTCCACCATTTACTGCATAAACACTTATGCATTACATGTAGTTAAGAGACTAAGTCATACATATATACACACACACACACACGTGTGTGTGTGTGTATACTATAAATATAGAGACACACATATATATAACTGAGCAGCCAGTCAAAGGAGGGGATTGTCCCACTCTGTTCTGCACTGAGGTGCCCTCACCTTGAGCACTGCGTACAGGTTCAGGTATGGAAATATAAGACATAAAGCTACTAGAGAGCATCCAAAGGAGGGTCACAAAGATGGTGAAGGGTCTGGAGGGGAAGCCTTATGAAAGGCTGAGGTCACTTGGCCATTTCAGCTTGGAGGAGACTGAGGGGAGAATTCATTGTGGGTCTTCAATATCCTTACAAGAAGCTGTGAGGCAGGCACTGATCTCTTCACTCTCATGACCAGCAACAGGACCTGAGGAGGTGGCATGAAGCTGAGTCAGGGGAGATTTATTTTGGATATGGAGAGTAAGTTTTTCACGCAGAGAGTCGCTGAGTACTGGAAGAGGCTCCCGAGGGAAGTGATCACAACACCACACCTGACAGAGTTCAACAAGCGTTTGGATGAAGCCCTCGGGCATATGGCAGGACTCTTGAAGCCCTCCTGCACAGGACCAGCAGTTGGACTCAGTGATCCTGGTGCATCCCTTCCAACTTAGCATATTCTGTGATTCTATCAATCAGGTTTAGGGTTATACTCAGCTCACCATGCAGTCTCATGTTATAAACAAGTACAGCTGATCAGACGATCTTGTTAGATCAAGTCGCTTAAAGAAAAGAAATAACCACTAACAAGGTTAAATATGTTTCAAAAAGAAGTTAGGCAGGTGATACATGATTTACTGTTTACCTACTTTAGTAGTATGCATCATTTGCCTATTTTCCATATTTTTGGCAACTGAAATAATTGTTTATCATCCTTCTCCTCTGATTTTTGTTTTTTGTTTTTTGGAAAACATGCTTCCTTGGAAGAACCCTGAATTAACTGAACACAAAAGACAAATCACCTGAATCATGTGCTGTGTTCTTAACACAGAACAAATCAGGTTGCTGTTGATTAACCCCGCTCTCCACCATTGAGTACAGAGTTCACATTTCATTGTCACTGATAACTTGGCAGACTTCTGTATGTTACTTTACAGTTACATACCCTACATACTCTGTGGCAGGCGCTGCCTATTATATACATTCTCCTCCTCCCTCAAGCTACAGACAAACTTCCTTGGTTTACCTCTGGCTATAACTACTTTTATTGTTTTCTGTAGCTGCATCTAGCAAAGATCACAAATTGTTATTCACAACTTCTCAGGTCTGTCCTTTATTCTTCTAACATTCTCATAAGACTAGTTTGATTCCTTTATGCTTCCTGGAAGTTCTTCCATTCTTTACTTTTTTCCTGTAGACCACAACGCATTTCATTTAGGTCTAATTTCTTTCTGAGGTTCACTGTTTCTAGCCTAGTGTTGCTTTTCCCTCTTTTGCACTCAGAAGCTCTTTTAAAATGGTACAGTTCTTAGCCAGTCACATGACAACCCTGGAGGATAAATAGGGATTTTCATCTGTAACAAACTAAGGACATGTACTGAGGCCAGGATATGTCCTAATGACCTTTCACAACAAAGATAAGGCAAGAAAGAGGAATGTTATTCAGGGAACAGGAAGCAAGTAGGAGTTCACTATCTATCCTCAGGATTTAAAGCACCTTGGAGAACTTCAGCTGCTTTTACCCAACTTGCAGCAGTCTCAAGCAACATACATAAATTGAGAGAGCACTGGGGAATAAAAGCCAGATCAAGACACTTTGAATGGGGGCACCTGAAAACATTTACAGCATTTTCAAAGCTGAGTTTTAACCACAGGTTTAAGTGTCTGTGGCAGAGGTAATCTCTGTGTATGCCAAGGGAGCCTTCAAGAGCCCACATTAAAAAATAAACAAAACCAACAAAAAGCCACCACAGCTAAATCATAATTCCATTTAAGAACATGCTGCAAGAAATAGGCCTCCGGTATCCACAACCACCCTTTCTGTAGGACTCCTAAGCTCTTTTTCCAAGGTACCTGCAGAGAAAAAAGGCACTCCTGCAGAAACAAAGGCAATTCCAAAGTATTCAAGCACCCTAGAACTTTCCAAAACCAATGGATACTAGCTCATAAATTCTGAACATTCTAAGCAAGAGCAGTTTACATGAAAAAACACTCACTTGGCTACAGTGACTGAGGAAGTAAGTAGCCAGCTCGGGTCTCATGAGTCATAGCTGATTTCATTGCCACAAAATCCTTCCTGCTATACAGCTGTCAAGCCTGAGGTATTCATAAAACAAGCTTCAGAGCAGTATCGCCTCGAAAAATACTGGTTCAGGTGTTTAAGGCAAATCACACAGGAAAGATTAAGTGATTTTATATACTTTATAATCTTCAAGAGTACTCCATGTCAGAAAACAACCCCAAAACCCAACCTTGAATGAAAAAACTTCTGCTTGATCTCTCTCATTACTCCAAGTAGTGTTAATGGCATTTTGTCCTTTCCTTACCAAGGAAAGCCAGGGTGGTTCATAGCAGACACAACTCAAGTCTGCATATTACTCTTATTAAGGTGTGCTTCTGCCACTATTTTCAGTGCAGAACTAGAACTTGCCTAAACTGAGATTATTTTAACATTTTGAAGGTTTTCTTATTAAGAAAATCCCAAGCTGGGAACAGGGTCACAAGACAAACAAAAGAGGCCTACAGAAAAAGAAAACTACAATTCCTTAGATCTCAGACATGAATGTCACTAGTATAAATTCAATAGAGGCTGTCATCTAGCCTAACCTAAAACATGAAACCTGATATTCCCCCTTTGCTTCTCTTAGTGCAACTCAAAGCCAGTTAAGAGAACTTCACATTCTTTTTTCTGAGTGGGTTTGAGTATGGTGTCAATCAGAAGTTACGTAATTGAAAATTGGGTAAACAAGTCCAAGTTTTGGTAAACAAACTTCAGATTTTTTCTTTGAAAAACGGCCTACACATATATGCCTTATATCAGAGTACCTAAAGCTCTTAAAAAAGCAAATACTCAGCTTTTAAGAAACAAAAAAAGAGCCTTATCAAGTAAAACTGACTTGCATATATTTCATTGATGCAAATGCTGTAACTCATGCCTGCAGAATTTGGTTTTTTGCATGTAGCATGTGTATAGGGACAAACCACCTGGCAATCATTTCTCTTTCACTTGGAATACAACTTGGTGCATTCTGCCCTTTGTTTCATCTGCTGAGGAAATACTGAAACACCACTCTGCAACTCTGACGTCTATCTGCAAGCATCTTCATGTTAATAGGCTTGTAAATATTTTTTAAGATAGCAAACTTCACCAGTTTCAACTTAAATACCTCTTATAAAAGTAGACATGAAAAGTTATAGCCTGGAAAATGAGACACAAGCCAGACTATAACTATTCATAAACAACTTTTCCAGCTCAAGAGAGCTGAATACACAGCTTTTCTCATGTGAAGTGTCACTGTCCTACCATGCAAAGTACAATTTATCTACTGGTTAGTTTTTTACAATTCCCATGGCATTCAGGAAAAAGCATCCTTTTTGCACTGTTCTTCAACGTCCTGAAATTCTCCAGTTACAAAGTACCTGAACAAACTACCACTTCCTCCACAAAAAAACCAAATGTTCAGAGGAGTTACCACCAACTTACAGATTTGCTTATTTGTTTTCACAGATCGTTCAATAAGTTCTGGACCTCGATGTATTCACTCTAATGCCAAAACCACCTCTATCATCCCAAGTTTTCAACAGGAGATTCAGAAGATCACTCCAGGATAATTTGGGTAGTACAAGAAAGGACAGAGGGGCATAAGCCTTGATCAGAATAAAATAAATTGCATCTGTAACATGGTACTACTTTCGAAGCAGACAGAAGTCCAAAAGTGCACTGTATTCATCCATAAGCAAGGAAAACTCCCAACAGAAGGCAGCAAACTGGTCAAAGGGAGAGATGTGCATGTGATAATTTAGGATGTAATAGAAAACACCAGTATCCTATGTTAAAAAAAGAGGTAAGGCACAAGATACGATGAGCTACAGAAATAAAAGAGAAAGAGCACCTTAAAAATTAGTTAGCTTGATGGAATAGAAAAATGGAAAGCAATGCAATGTAGCAGGTAATGATGTTAAATAAAGAAAACTAAAAACATCACTCCATGATTCTCAGTAAGCAGCATGTATCGAAGCAAGAAAAACATTGCGGTTACTAGGAATTGAGGCTAACACTGAAGTACATACTTTGACTATGAGAATAAAGGAAAAAAAGAACCTATTTGATACCAGGAAAAAAAAAGTTATATGAACACATAGTATGGGTACCTATGTTGAGGTGCTAACAAAACCCCAAAAATAAAAAGTTTACTTTAAGATCTGTGCTGTATGACTGAAGGAATTAGCTCTAAAAGCACACATGAAAACTGTATTTCAGCTCCCATGTAAAACCAGTTTGGGACTGGCAAAGGCTGCCATTAGTTAACTAGAAATAAGCTAATAAAAAATCAAGTTTGAAAAAGTGCACATCTTAAAATGATTTTTCGAAAGCACTTAATTAATGAGAGATCTAAACTGTGAAGAACTTGTCCCCTGCTTCCAAAATGTAAAATGGCTGAAAACATGCTAACTTTTAAAAAACTTTGAACAGAAAGGTAGTGAAATGAAGTACCACTCACATAATTTTAAAGTTACATTCTACATGGTGAATATTACTTCAAGTCATCAGTGGAAACATTCTATCAACTGAATCACAATATGTGTTTTACCAAATAATATTATGCATAGTTAGGATTTTATCAGACAAGACCAGTCAAAACATTGTCATTACTGCCTTATTAAATACTAAATAGCAGTATTTCTCAAGTTAGTGTATTTCTCTCCAGAGTCGCTGAAAAGCTCATGGGTCAAGATGAAGACAGAGAGACCACTTACCTAGTGCCAGCATGGTCAAACAGATCTGATTTAGGGAAAACCGGGTTAAGTTATTGCAAAGTAGAGTTGGATAGTGAGAAACAAAAGAAGCACAGGAGGAATGGGAATGAGGGCTATGGTCTAACACCTTAATTCTGCCCCTCCTTCCTCATGCTTTCACATGCTCCAGAAAGGATTGTATCCATCATTGCAATTCTTCAGGCTAAATCTGTTACGGCATAGGCTCTTTGGAGCCTGCAGCCTCTGTTAAAACATATCCAGCTACTGCTGGGTTCTAAATAGGTTGCAGTGTGGTTGTCTGGTCCGGTATGATTCCCTGCACAGGTTACCAAAAATGCCTGCACAACATGCTCCTACACAGGCTGCAGGGTATCTCACTCTGTGGCTGGAGCATCTCTTCCTGCCCAACCAGTTTTTCTCACACCTTTTCCTCCCTCCTCTCTTTCTTACACACTGCTGAGCAGCATTTTTGCCATCGCTGTTTACCTAGTGATGTAACATAGTGGTTGTGAGGTTCAGCTGTGAGTGCCCCACACCGCATCCACTGAAGCTGACCATGTTCTGTGCAGGACAACCAGGAATCTCCTCATGGAGGCTGCATGGCAGACCCCAGCCCCCCCAGCCCCACGATGTACACTCAATGCAATCATAAAAGCTCATCAAGATCATTCTGTCACTATTACTTATTTTGAAGTCACTTAGCTTTAGAACTACAAACACTGAAGTAATTAACTTTGCAAGGATTTTTTAAATATCAATATCTATTGTGGATCTAGGTCTCTGAAGGGAACAACTTAATGAAAGCATTATACTTCATTATTATAATACATTTTATTAATAACGTACTGAAGTCCCAAAAGACATTACAAGTTCTGATTTTCTATATTTGCAATATTTGCGCCCTGCTGCCCCCAAGAAAAGCCAAGTAGATCCACAAATCTGGCAAATTAAGGTCTACCAAGAGTCACATCACAAAATTCCAGTCTCCCATTCTTAGTTCTAAAATCCAGTCAAAACCTAATAGAAACACTGGACTACAATGTCTTGCCTTTCCTTGTCATTATTCTTAAGCAGTAAGAACCCACTTTTTAGTTACATTGATCGGTTGTATTCTTTTTACATTTATTTATACTGTATTTTGTTTCATGACAGCACAGGAAAACCTTACTACGAACAAGCAAGTAAATAAGACAGTTCTATGCCTATTGGAAGTGATAAACCTTTAGGGGCAAAATATGGGATATCTAGCTTCTAGCTCATTAGCATATTAAAAAGAAAACTTTCTCATAATGGCATATTTGCACATGTAGAAAAAAAACTTACAAAGAAAACAGGCTTAAAACTATAAAAGCTATACAATGTTTTTACATTATTTGCTACTACCCAAATATTCCACTTCAGGTATTGAGTCAGGATATTTTCTTCTCAAAATGCCTTTGAACACTAAATTTTCTTCTAAATAATGATATTTTCAAAACCTAGCTAAAGTAGAGGCCAGCGAAAGCAGAAGCATGTAAGCAGAATTTAAAATTAGTCTGTTAGCACAGCATGCAAATTTAAAATTAGCTTGGTTTAATCCATTGCAAAGAAGCTCTCTCATGGGAGAGCTGTCCTTTTAAGTCTGGATCAAGTGTACAGTGTGTGTTACTTTAGCATTGAACCCACACTTAAAATTTGAAATTACAGATCTCAGGTGTAAACCTGGTCAATCTGTTTTTCTGCACACCTGCCAAGTAGATTCAGATGCAGAAGTTGATAATATAAAAACAATTTTCATAATTATTTGTGAGGAAATAATTTATCTTACAGGGCACTATCTTACACTATATGATTTTTTAGATTATTATTTTATCAAATTATTTTTGTGTTAATGAAGTGGAATTAGTAGGTAGTCATGCTGTGTTGGTTTATACGTAAACATACCCCTGACACTGCTATTCTCAAGTGCCTACTGAAAAAACACTAAATAGCAAGACCTAGAGTATAACAAATGTGTACTTGAAATGTCAGCTAAAAATTAGTCAAAGACATGGAATGGCGCTGTTTTACTAGAAGAAAGAGGGCAAGGCTGAAATAGTTGTAAACCAGCATGTGCTTGCAAATGTCACCTTAAGAGATTTACTAGTGACTACAGATACATGCAAAAACTCTGTGGATTAGTAACTCGGTATTAACAGATTTAGAGACACACAGAGAGAAATCAGGATATAAGCAATGGATCTGTCCTGTTTAAACATAGTCTGAAGAATTTCAAACTTGGTCTAACTCATAAAACTTACTTTTAGAGCTAACTATCAGTTATGGAAATGGAAGCATACATGTTACTGCTTTGGTGAGAACCAAGTCTAAGTGAACCCCCTGCAAACAAATTCATATGATACCTCTCAGGTTTCTAGTTGGAACAAAATATTTGCATTACCTACCAACAACATGCACCAGCCACAGGAAAAAAACTATAGAAAAACATCAACCCAGAATTGATTACAAATCACCACGTTAAACTTCTTAGGAAGCACATAATATGCAGCAAGAAACTATAGTTATTAATCAGGATGGACGCCAAGCAATTTTGTATCAGCTTTAGAGAATGCAGAAAACACTGCCTGAGCCACTTTTTTTAAAGGTTAGTTTTACTGGACAGTCAAACATAGGAATCACACTCACACTGCTGCACTCCTAAGATAAGTATTTATATATTAATTTAGTTGTACCTCACACAGTATACTGCAGTGTGGCACAGGAGACCCAGCACTCTCACACACACCAGTGTCAAGAGAACAATATGGATTTCACAAGCAAACCATGAGTGAATATCCAGGGAAGGTACTCCACCCTAACAGAAAAGCCATGCTTCACAGTACTGTATTGAGCTGACAGTGTAGACATTCTGGACCTAGATTCATGGTGATGGGAATGGAAATTCCTGTTCTAGGAATTTCAGTGGCATTCCAGCTAGAATAAAGGCCTGATGTACCTGCCGAAGCATCACGCTAAGACTTAAGATTAGCTGGTTTGAATCCAAAAGTAAGCAACTTAACACAGTGCAACTGTATAAGCATTTCTACAAATGCAGTATGAACATTATTAGCAACAGGACTTATGCTAACTATGCAATTCCCAGTCCTGAACTGATCTCATTAGCTTGTTATGAAAACTGGTTCTATCAACTAGACCTTGGAACCAGGTATCTCTTGTTATGATACAAAATTTAAGCACGAGATATCAAAAACCTTGAAACTACAGACACAGATGAAAAGCCATAGCCCCAGAACCATAAACAATTCCTTAATGGTCAAATACCAGTCAGTGAAAAAATGCAGCCTCCACAGCTGGGAAGGCTGGTTTTGCTCTTGGTAGCAGCGCTAACTTAAAAAACCCAAACACTTGAGTAACAGGGCAAGGAAGCCACAACGCTGCAACTGGGAAAGGACCACCTCTCCAGCATCACAGTGCCCCAGTCATATATTAAAAGATGCTTACAAAGGATCCTAATTTGGGTCTGTCTGTGTGTTTTGGCCAAAGATGTATGCCACAGTTCTACACCTGTCCTGTCATCCAACCTTCCCCATCACTCACTGAAGAGTTCTCCAATTAGGTTACCTTCATCTCAGCAACTAGGACCATCAAGAACAAAGCTATCAGGCTAGAAATATGGTAGCGGCTAGATGGTACTGCACAGTTACAGATAATTTAGGATGTCAGATATAAGTGACTGCTTTGAATACAAGATTATAATGGTTACTGTGTAGTAACTTATAGCAATAATTAAAAATATGTAAGAACTAATTAAAAAGACAAGGTATGCTGCTAATGAATGTCAGTCTAAAAGCTTTCATTCTAAAGTTCAAAATTGAACTGAATTGTCAGTCTAAACTTCGCCACCACAGCTACCTCTAATTCTTTAATATATATTTGTATGCGTATACATTTAGATGTATATATGCACACATAATTAGTTTTGAAAAAGCTGTAAAAGAGAACTTTAGAAAGAGCAACACTTATCCTTAAAAGACAGCAACTTAAAAAGCTTTACAAATATATCAGACACCAGTTACAGTACAACTTCAGTTAAGTACATGGAGACCTGGCATAGTAAATTAATTCTATTCCAACTAGTCCTCTTAACTAAGGAATGACAGGCTTCAGTTGAGAGGAAAAACACATCAAACAGATTTAAAAAGTGGTGAAATTGGCCACATTATTTGATGGATTTCACCCTAATAGAATTCAACATGAACATGGGAAAATAGCAACTAAAGTATATGCCTAAAGGAGGAGGAAAGAAGCTTAACTGGGAGAAGAAGAAAACAACAGTCATCTATGACAAACTATTTTCAATGTATGAACAGAAAGTGCAGTTAATCTTCAGGAAGCATCTAAAAAAGAGATGGCCAGCTGTGGCTGCATATTAGCAGATGGAAAATATTCCGACTCTTTGACTTCGTATTCTATGAATGCATATCCAAAAGTGAGGTCTAATACTGTAAAAAACCTCAACAGAGCTGTTGAAAATGTCATTAACAGCTATCACAAGACACACCAGATGATAAACGGCAAGTTGCCTAGGAGGACTGTTGAGCAACAGTACAGCCCTGGAGGGAGTGACATACGAACCAAACATATTCCTGAACAAGAAATCAACTATAAATCAATCTTACAAAAATGCATAGAAATTCAGATTGAGCAAGAATAAGGATTGCAAGCAGCATATAAAAATTTGCTGAGCTATAAAATCATAGCTTTAATACCTAAACCACTGAATTTATTCAAGACTTGGTATACATCTACAAGAAATACTCCACAGCATGAAACTGCTCCAATATACTGATCCACAGGCAAGTATTATGACCCTGAAGTGTATGTCAAATAATGAACAGTGTTAGAATTTAATTATCTTAATAAAAAAAGTCATGTTGTGGAACTGTATTCTCTCTGATAATAAAACGAAAAATACTGCTGGATTACAGCCTTAGTTTCAAGAGTGTGGTAACACATGATTACATTCAAATACTAAAAACTAATTCTTCAGCAATATTAAGTAAGGGTAAGATATTTGGTTAACGTAAAAAAATCTACAATGTACATCTTAATCATTTTAGAACTTGCATCATAGTACAAAGAACAGCTTCACTGAGCTGATCTGGATGTGTATTTTTCCATTTCTGACCTAATTTCTTCAATACACACTACAGAAGAACTTATCCATTTCTCCACCATGCCAAATAATTCTTTTTTGCTTGACCAGGATGTTAGCATTTTACAGAAGTTCAATATATACACACATTTTCATTTCACATCAACCCATCAGTGGCTGGTTCAGATAACTCAGAGGCATACAAAAATTTGTACAAAGGATGTGAATGCTAAAGCTAATTGTCCAGGAAAATCCTGTATTTCAAGGAACTTCCACATGCCAAACCAGCAGCAGCCCAGTGTCATTATCTCCTAGGCATTTACTCCCTTTCCTTTCCTCCCTATCCTGTTGCTCTTTGGCATTTTCCTCTCCAGAACAAAATCATCTCAGGCCTTTCAAATATAACAAAGTACTCCTAAATACATTCACCTCTATTTAGAATGTCCATTTCCCATTTAGCTGAAATCTCCCCCCAGTCTTGATTTAACTACTTGATTGAGACACACACCAAAGCCAAACAGTACTCATTGCCACATGACCTAAATAAACCCTGACCTAGTTAGGGCTTATAATATAAGTCTTAGTTTACTCAGGTCATTTTTTTAGAAGCAACTAAGGCTGAGAAGACACTTTATCAAATTACAAAAAATTAATTATTCACTTAAATGCCCATCATGTCATGCTACACCAGATTGTTTTCCAACCTCAGACAGCTGGAAACAATATTTATCCAAGCAATCAGCAATTACTACAAATTTTCTGATAGTGTTTCTGCCCAGGGCATGGCCTTATGGCTTAGCCTTTTTAATAAAAACTTTCACAAACTAACACCTATTAGTTCCCATTCAACTTAACCAGCAACAAACTCCAGCAAACCTAAGAGTAGATACCAACTGCAATTACAGCATTCTTTTATCATAAGCAGGTATTTTAGCAAGATCAAATTTTGATGCAGTAGCTAGAAAAAAAGTAAATCCGAACTTTATTTCCTCTATACCACTTCTATATAATACCACATCAACTGAGTCCAAAATACTGTTAGATTTCACATTGTATAAAGTGTAAAAGAAACACATCAATATATTGTTAATGTCAAGATGACTTTTTGAAAGTCTGCTTTGTAAGATATGATTCCTCATGCTACTAAGAACACTTCTCTAGCACTGACATCTCCTTCAATTAAAAAGACACATCTTTATCATAAAACTTAGGTATTTGTAGGGTTTGATGTTTCTGTGAAAAAAATTCATAGGAAAGTTCTGCATGTGTTTTAATTGATAAGCATATGAAGCACTTTCTGTTAACCTGTCAATCTGCTTTTAAAAATGTCAATTGGTACTTCATCTCACAAGTGCTGAATTATTAATGGTGGTCAGTATCACTCTATAAATAAAACAGAAATACTACTAGAGTGAGGAAAGGTGGCTGTTCAACTAACCATATCTTTAAAAAGTGGAGTTAGATTTTTATTTTTAGTGGTTGATTACTGGATACAAACATGTCAGTCTCTCTTCAGACTACAATGAAATGAGAAATTTAAAATGGAGATCTGCCAGTTTAGCTCTTTCATGTACAGTGTTCTTGTTAATTTTGTAAACTAAAAGTAACACATGTTTACATCTGTCCTAATTTATAAAATGAATATTTATGAAGTTCTTTACACAACAATTTACTACTACTTAGGAAGGAAAAAAAAGCTAAGACAATTCACTAAGCTGTCCCTCAGACAGACTTCCATTTTCTATCTTCTTGCTTTTCCTGAGCTCCAGATATTCATAACAGATACTCAACCCCCACACCTTTTAGAAGTTCATTCTAAAGCTAAATGGCTGGCTGGCAATTTTATATTAATATAAAATGTCATTACTGCCTTCATTAAGCAACTGTACTTTCCAATTTCTGGAAGAAAAAATCCCCAACAAACGTGTTTACTTGAAAGTATCTCCGCTGTGCAAGCTGAATTTATTGCACAGTCCTAGGTCAGGCATTTCCACAGAGCTGTCTAATTGTCTCTTTACGACACAATAAAATAGCAAAGCACTCCAAAAACCCCAAACTACAAACCAACAGCAAGTTTCCATAAAGGTTTTGATATGCATATACATCATTGCATATAACCAAAGCCAAGGAAAACCATTGCATCACAGTTATTGCATCTGGTTTAAGCAACTAAAACCAAAAGGCTTTTCTACATAAATAATATACACAGGAAAGAAGACAAGTATCAATCACTGGATTAAAGCAATATGGCAAATATAGATTCTATCAGTAGAAAAGCTGAAGTTTTAAGCTGGAACATGAGCTTCTGGAACTCTTCCTGTGTAGCTAGTCACTTCTAGGGACAAAAAATACAAAGTTCACACATAGCTGAGTTTAAGCACTCTTATTTTACCAAGCATTACACTTCTCTAAACAGTTTTTAGAGCTACTCTGACCAGGCAAAACCCCCTAGAATTCATCAGATAAACACTTTGTTATTAAGAATTCCATAAAGAGATTTGAGAATCTATTAATATAAATTCCTACCATGATTAAATTAATGTTGGCCTTCCTCTTAGATTGCCTGAAGTGGGGGGCAGAGCATACAATTTTACTCTTGATTTATCATGCTGTGACTACATGAATTAGTGCAAGTCACTCTGTACAACAGTGGTGATGGCACTGTGAGAACAGACACAGCAATCAAAGCAAAGACAGCACAAGCTTATGGACCAGGTTGCCTGAAAGTTGGACTTCCAGATCTACAGGGCATTTTCTTTTTGTTCTTTCAATAACAGACCCAAACCTTCCAACTCCACAACCATGCCCCGGGGACCCACATTAACACAACTGCCATGAACATCCATTCTAACCTTGTACACAGAATTCCCCACTGGAAGTCTGACTTCAAGAATGAATGAACTACAAAACTTTAAGATAAAGAAGGGTATTCTTAATAAAGACCAACTGGCACTGACTACCATCAACAACACTAATTTACTATGCACAGGCTAGATTAATATAACAAAGCTTAAGTTTGTCCATATGTGAACTTTCTATTATATGCATAATTTCATCTCATCCACTGACCATACAGCAGAACTTTCATTTTCAGTTTCAGCCTCCAGCCTGTTATAAACCAATTAAACACCTTTGAGGTGTTTTGTCTTATGTGGATAAAAGCAAGTCACCTAGCATCATATACTGACCTTCATCATCCTTCCTCAAACTTAATTCATTTGGCCAGTTCTTTACTTGATGTAATCCAGTGAGTATACAATAAATTATCATCCTTTGTTCATCTATTCCAGAGAAATCAGCTGTTTTCAGTCACAGTAGTCTAACCAGATCCCCTATTTTTCATTCAATGACAGGTTACTGTCACATGGCCATACCTGTCCTGGATATATGACAATATAATTCTACACTTGAAGCACAAAAAGCTATGCTAACAAGCATAAATTTAACTAGTATTCTTTCATCAAATAAAGGGAAGAGATGAGCGTCTTACAAAATATTCCCATAAAATTATCTATCAACCCCTACCCAGTAAAATACAAATGATCCAATAAGAGCAGAAGCAACTGTGGGTTTCTGCATACAATATTCATGTCTCAGTTAATACTACGACTTATAATTAGACTCATCTTCGTTGCTGAAAGTACAGTAATACTGCTCAGTGACAGCAAACTTCCAAATTTATGCTTATATCCTAACAAAATGTGGTCATTTTATATAACAGTAGAGTTAACTATGCACAAAAAATCACTACATTCCCCATTGGATTCAAACTTGCATACCTAATCCAAGTGCCTAAAAGAAAGCTTCATGAAAATACAGCTACCCTTTCCTACAAGGGAACATTACAGTTATCAACACCACCTCATACTACAGAAAACTTAACTGAAATACAACAGGTTAAGATAGAAGTAGTTAATCAGTCTGACTCCGGATCAGCAAGATCAAGGGAAACTGAACTTACAGTATAGTGAAAGATTGTTGGAAAATATTAAAGATTAAGATATCAACTACATCAAATCAGTGCAACCAAATTAAGCCAATAAGAAACCTGACATCCCCTCATTACCAAATTAATTACTAATCATTCAGTAAATAGTAAGTTCCACTGAGAGCAAAAGTAGTTTCCACACATTATAATTTCAAAACTTATTTTATCAGCAACTGGTGTTTTCCTATGCATTTAAATACATGCTGGAAAGTTATAGTTACTGAAGACATATGAGGATTCAGAAGTAAAGATCAACTATGTGCCTCATGAAGAATGCCTTAAACATTTATCTTTGAGCATAACCAATTTTTGATTGAAAAATTAAGTTTTAACATGAGTACAAAATACAATATTCAATTTGCTACTAAACAATTATCATTGTTGCAGAAGCAACAGAAGCATCAATGGCATTAAAGTACACCCTCTGCAAAACAAAGAGAGAATAATTACAAGACAGTTTCAAAAGTGTATTTCTATATGCTAAAGACATGAAATGATCCAATGGTATTCCTCAACTTCTAAACAATAACTTTAATTGCAGCTAAATATAACTAACTGGAACTTACTAGCTTTCAGGAATACCATCTACCAAATGAACTGTCAAATACCATTCACAAAGCACGAGCCTGAACATAAACAGAACTAAAATACCCGATTAACCTTTAGAACTGCGGATGCTTTTAATTCCTCCTCCATGTATTCAAGAAGTTCAAGAACTTAAAAGCAGATGCATCAATTCAACTGCAAGTTACCAGATCTAAGAAGTGCCACAGATAAAAAGAAAAAAGGTACCTGTAAGAAGTTCCAGTGTTACATACATCCTAGTCTGAAGACACGCTTGCCAGCTTGCTTCCCTTTGTAAACTGCAATGTACCAAAACATTCCAGCAGAAATGGTGGTATACCTATAAGCTCTCACTAAACCATTCCGCAGCTGGAATTCAGGCTGCTGAGATGTGCTGTACGGCACGCCTGCAGATGCCCTTTGGCTACATCCTTGCCAACACCTTTCTCTCTCTGCCTGGTTGGCATGTTAAGCTCTTGCCTCTTGATAGATTTTTTGAAGTTCTGATCATAGGCTCAAAAAACTGCCATAGATACACCTCAGTGAGAACCCATCCTGAGGAAGTTCTAGAAGCACAAACAGTTCAAAAAAGTAAAACACATAACATGAACTGTTTAAATTTTTAGATGACTACAATACTTGCCAGACATCTAAATGTAAAAACTTCCTCCTTTTCTTCACATGCTTTTCTCCAAAATACATTCGGTTGATGTAATCAATTCAGTCTTTTTTTTTTAAACCAAGAGGTGTTAAATAAAATTCTCTTTGTAAGCTGATTATCAGTAAGGAAGAATACTTCTTGTTCATCATCCTTAATTCAACTTGAAAAAATTCCACATATTTGGTGGACTAAGAACATACATGCTAAGATTTAACACTGCTACTTTAGGAATTTGTCAACATACATGCTAAGATTTAACACTGCTACTTTAGTTATTTGTGTGATATGTGAAAGTCCGGCTATTTTTACTCTAAATCACATAACTGGACAGACTATTTAACAGTATTGCAGAAAGACTACAGCATGCTTTTTGATAACTATTAGTCCTAATGTGTATTGTAATTCTAAAAGCCAAAAAAGCAGATTTTTTCCTTTATCTTTTAAGACCAATTAATATTTTTAATTTTTCATGGAGTCATAAATGTTGGGAAAAAAACTCTAATGTTATCAAGTCCAACCATCAACCCAGCACCACCACATTCACCATGCCATCAAGTGCCATATCCACACTTTTTTTGACACTTGCAGGGATGGTAACTCCACTGCTGCCCTGGGCATCCTGTTTCAATGTTTTACAGCCCCTTCTGCGAAGCATTTTTACCGTGTAATCTAAACCTCCCCTGAGACAACCTGAGGTCATCTGTTCACTTCCTACCTGGAAGAAGAGACTGAAATACAACTTGCTACAACCTCCTTTCAGATAGTTTAAGAAGACATAAGGTCCCCCCTTCAGCCTCCTCTTCTCCAGCCTAAGCAACCCCAGCCCCCTCAGCCACTCCTCATAACACTTATGCTCATTTATATAGAGGCTCTTTATTCTTATCAGTCTATTCCAAACCTTCTTTTAGCATTTGACAAAAACAGCAACACACTAACTTGTTCAGAGAAAGAAGAAGAACAGAGAAGAACATTTTTTCACAGAGACGAACATTTTCTTCTGGAAACCTACACAGTTGTGTTCAGAAAGTCAAGAATCACAGTCAAAGAACCACTACCCTCTTTCTAGAGCAAAGACTGTGAAGGATGGTACCTCCTCTGGGAAGCTGGTCAGGAATTTTAAATTGACCCATGGAAAAAACTTTGCACCCTTCAGAGGCAGACAGTCTATTCACCCACAAAACCCTCTAGTGTAAGAAATGAAAAGTTGCTTGCCGAAGCCACAAATTAAAAGAGTTTGTTTCAGCATTAGGAATTCCTTGTCCTGCTCCACAGTGCTCCACTGATGCCACTGTCATAAGATGACCTTAAAGAATTTGCCGTACCCATGTTTGCTTTCACCAGACACAAATATATAGCACCTCAAAACATGAATGATGTCAATAATAAAATTGTACTTACTGTAATCTCAGCCTTGCTCAGACAGATAGAGCCTCTGCAGCCATACTCTGTTTCATCTTCAGACTTGTAATAACTGAGTGTGTTGCTTTTCAGAACTACCCATCGATCCTGCCACCCATGAATATAGTTGGTCCACTGTAAAAAAATTTTCCAAAGATCAGCCAACAGAAAGACAACAATAAAAGAAAAATGGATATTTTCTAGGCTTTTGAGCACATGAAGAAAAAGGTAACTTATTTTTACAACTTCTTTCTAAATGAGAACTTTTTTCTTCTCAGAGCTCCTAGAATAATTTTACAAACTCCCAAAACAACCAAAACCCAGTTGTTTTGAAGGGTCAATAAGACAACAGATGTCTGGACTCCAACTGCACTGCCAACGCCAGTCACAACAAAGGCAATAAACATACTGACACAAATGGAGGAAAATGGGAGGGGGGAAAAAACCCCATTAATGACTAAGGTGAGTTTAGGTACCTGATTTAAAATCTGGAGCTAGGCCAAAAAACTTAAGTGGAACACAGAATAATTTATTTCATATAAAATATGATATAAAGTTATCTTCATATAAATACAAACATGCCATTATCCCACAGCACCATAAATAACTACTGTAGTGCCTAAGGGACTCAGTGCTTTATTAATTTAATATTGCCCATAGATAGTGCTTTAGGTTTTAATTCTAACTACTTTCACGAAGAGGATACTTGGTTATAGCAGACATCCAATCATGTTTTTGCTATTCAGATTTTTCTAGGGACTCCATATTCACATACTGAATAAAACCAATATTCCGGGAACAAATTCTGGATTAATTCTAATTAACACATTTTACATCTAGTAAAAAGTGACCAAAAGTTTTGATTACTATTCTTACATTTGCAATATTTTTTCTGATTGCACTTTGTAGAATCATATGAACTTCATAGAATCAGCTGACACTGATAGAAAATCAGGACTATCCCATAATTCTGTAAATACACTGATACTTATTAATCAATCATGGTGCAAATGTCATACATTTGATAAAAATAGAAACAAAAGCATTGAAATCAATCTTATCGTACAAGCATTTCTTTGATTTTGACAAATGTTCTTTCATTAAAAACTCTGGTTAACATTTAAGTCTATCCATCATTCATTATTTTGTAATCTAAAAAATGAGGGGGAAAAGTCAACTAACAGTCTTGTTGCCACTTCATACTACATACATTACTTAACACATTCTCCATAATTACATGTTAACTTTGGTAATAAGATGATGAGGTCTAAAGAAAACAATTACAGCTAAGAAATTCTTAACAATTTTCAAATGTAGGCAAGACCTTGATTTGTTCTAAAATATAAAGCCCTTTTTCATCTCTTAATACATCTAATTGCTAATGTAGCATTACTTAAAGAAAGCCTCAAGTGTGCTTGGTGCATGAAGTGGTAGCACAAGCAGTCAGAGGTGTATTATTTCCTGCCTTCCTCTTTTCCTATCTCTCATGTTCCCAACTCCTCCCAAGATGTGCAAGGCAGAGTCCAAAGTTATCTTGGGAAAAAAAAAAGCAAAGAAAACAACCTTTCGTTCTCTGAAAAAGTTAACACAAACATATATAGCAGTGAATCTTGCGTCTGCTGTTGCAATCAAAGCTTGCTGCTGCAATGCAAGTGCGCCATCCTTAAAGCATACTTGGGTAGGCACGAGGTTTTGACAGAGAAAAGACCAGTGTTTTCCCAAGTATCTAGATTCTCATGCTTCCTGAAAGCCACTTCCACTGAAGTTCTTTCTTTGTATCTACCTTAAAATCATTAGCAGGAAATACAATGGAAAAAAGGCTAGAGTTGCAAAACATTTCAAAAGACCAGCAGGATGCACTTCTAACAAGTTTCTCTTACCAAATTCCTCCATTACCTTCACAGTTTTTCTCTACTGAAGGCAAGAACTACTAAAACTACTACTCACACAGTGCAGCCTACTTCTATGATTTTAGAATTATACACAGTAAGATATTAAAAATAGGTATTTCCTTAGTAGATAAGTTCAGTATGCTACCATTCCATTTAAATTAGTTTACCTTAATAATTACTGAGATATCAACTAACAAAAGGTAACCTTACCATCATATTCATTGAGACAGGTTTCGTCATACTTGACTATTCAGATTAAATTCCGGGTTCTCATGGGAAAGACACTCTCTGCTACACTCAGCGTAATCATCCAGAAAAGTAAAAAGTTTGCACATACCTCAGCTAGAATGTCTGAAGCTATGGCTTCACCTGCTACACCACTGAGAAAAGCACCTGGACTTAGTATTTAATTTGCTAACATAAAAATTAATTACATCCCACAAATTACTTCCCTTCTAACAGCAGAAGCATCTAACCCAAGGAAAACTTTGCTGTGAAACAAAGCAAACAAAACAGCAAAAGTACACCAAACAAAAATCTCTTATTGTAACTACTCTAACCCTATCTCACATCCATCTCATCCCCCCCCTTCCACCATCCACTATTAGATAAGATCTTACAACCGAGAGCAGAGATCCTTCTCTTCTACTAACCATTCCTCTTATCTCTGGGGTTAGAAACATTTCCAGCCTGGAAGGAGTTCACAAAGTCCCTCACAACAGTGTGAACTCAGTTATGGCTGTTTTCTACGCATTCAGGACAGTGTAAGATCTCTGTATCCCGCGCCTCCTACGTTGGCTTGTGCCTAGCCTTATTGCGTAGGACATGAAAAAAATTCAAAACATAGTGCTTTAATCTTACAGATATTTCAGCGTTATTCTGAACAAACTTTCTGTAATAAAAAAAATAAAATATCCGTATGAAACTAAGTAATTCAATATTCTAAAGTACTTCTGAAAAAAAAATTTTCCAGTATAAACCAACACACGCTCGGAAGCCACCTTATTGCCAGCGATAAAAGAGAAAATAACTACGGTTATTTTTAAAAGGGGAAATAAGCCGTATGGCCATCTTCCTTTTCCTCTCCTCCCGTTATCTCTTGTCGCAGGAGTATTTCAATGCCCTGTTTTGATACTTGCACCCAAAGCCGCGCCTGCTCCCGAGGAAACACGATCGTCTGCGGGCGCCTCCGGGAGCTCCCGGGT
>NW_005054476.1:103836-103937 GCF_000277835.1 Geospiza fortis | reverse complement strand
AGCCCGAGGCGCGGGGGAGACGCCCTCCCTGCGCGGCTGCCGGAGCACCGCACAGTGCGGCCGGCGGGCTCGGGGGGCGGTGGGGACCGCGACTCTGCTCG
>NW_005054476.1:98864-102854 GCF_000277835.1 Geospiza fortis | reverse complement strand
TAGCCTCTCTTCCTCGCCTCAAACCGGCGGGACTCGGAGGACAGTTGAGGGGGTTGAGCGCCAAATTTTTCCGTAATCAAATATGGTGGAGGCGGCGGGAAGGGGCGGGAGATGGTGCTGGCTCCGGGTGAAACGAGAGGGAAAGGTGAGCCGTTCGGACCCGTCCGGGCTCTGCCTCCCCGGCGGCGCGCAGGGCATGGGGCGGGCAGGGCAGGGCAGAGCAGAGCGGAGCGGGCAGTGACTGGGCAGGGCTCCGCTTCGGCTGCCGGCTTCTACGCGTGTCCGGTCTTCCGTTTATTAAACTGCATTCGTAGTTGAGGGAAAGAAACGGTGATTTTTTTTTTTTTCCCTCCGACTTAGTCTGAACTATGTGTTTTCGTCGATAGTTATGGGTGGAGATGTATTTGTAGGATGGGAAAAAAAAACCCGCACTGTTATACCTGTCACTTCGTGGTTTATGAACAGCGAATATAGTGGTTTGGGAAAGACTTAAGGTTTGTACTAACTCATGTCCTTTCTCCTGATTTCTTGGGCGGGGGAAAAGTGTTAAAGAATGTTGGTTGAGGAAATTTCGAGTTGGGAAGATACACTTCTGTTACTGTTGTTAGAGCAGTGCTGCACAATTCTGTTTTCTCTGACTTCTTCCTTATGACATATCATTGTGTAATTTTCCCGTTAGGCTGTTTGAAAGTTTCCATTGAGGGTTTATTATTTTTTTTAAAAGAACATTGACACATCGACTTATATGCATTCGCTATATAATATTTATACTGCTCAAAGTCTTAGATATAAAGATCTTTACAATGAAGGCAGAACTGAGGATAATTCAAAAGGCAGCATAATTGTCCTAAATTATTAGAAATAAAAAATAGTCATAGACATCTTAATATTTGCATAATCCTTGCAATGTACAGGAAAAAAACTTTTACAGAAGTCTACTGTGAGTGCTACTTTAGACAATTTGCCAGAAACCAATGTTTTTTGATTCACTACGTGTTTGGGAAGAAACCAAGTCCATTTTTTTCTCCTTAGCGTTAGTTTCAATGTATTGTATTTGTCAAGCAGGCTTTGTAAATATTGATATGTATGAGAATAGTTTATAGTTCTTCTCTGCAATATGTTGTTGAAGTTGGATGGCATTACCTGTAAAGCCAGTTGTGTTTTCCCAGTTAAATTCTGAATGAACTTCTTTTCAGGAGTACGAGCTGAAGAGACATGTCTGAGCAAGTCCTTTTAGCAGTGGCAGTAGCATGTACACAGACATTTCCTGTCATTTTGATCTGAAACTATTCTCTTAGTTACAGAGGAAGCTTGCTTTTTCTGTTCCCCTCCCCAGAACATTGAATCAATCAAGTGTTTACATACTAAAAAGCATCAGGTAGATATTTTTTCAGATTGTTTGACAATCATCCCCATCCTTTTTAGAGAGAGTATTTGTTTTGTTTATTAATTGTGGCTAGCATTTTACAAACATTAAGTGAAAAAATATTGAATGCTTAAAGGTTTGCATTTGCAGCTTTTCATATAGTTGGCTGTGCTAGGTAATAGATTTTTGTTAACATCTGCCACATCCTCCCAATGTATCTTGTTTTTCAACACAGTGTCACCAGCTTACGTTCTTCCAAAAGCAGTATTGCAATTGTGAATACCTTATGTAAATTACCCTTTCTTTCCAATGTTCTGACCATTTTTTAGAAGCATACATACTATCTGTTACTCTTAATGAGATAAGGCCCTAGTCTTTTCAGCAACCATGAGGTACAGTGGGAGTAGATTTGTAAAGGAAAGGTTTAGTGCTGAGGACTTGAAGTTCTTCTTACACTCGTTTTGAGAGGTGTTTTTTTCAGCTACAGTAGTTTGATCCCTTGGATGGCTCTACATTAACAGTTGTGGTTTAGCAGGTGTACTCTGGAAGAGCAGTCTTCCAGTTATGTATTGTTGTAAAAGAATCAGGTTTGCCTGTGCCAAGACCAATCTAGGATACAAACCAAAGCATAGGAAATGTAGAAAATCATACTGGTATCCAGATGCACTTGCTCCTCTTTATAGCTCCTTCTATACCTTTTCTACTGAACCGGTATTTTGTGATTTATTGCTGTGTTTGTTCTTTCATAGCAAATGTCCCTGTACTCAGTCTGTACCCCTTCTAGAGTCTTAGGGATTGCAAGAAGTTTGCAAATTACTCTTTTAAGTGGGAACAATCCTCACCTTTTTTAGAACAGCGTAACAGATAGTGTTCTGTATTACTGTTGTGTATACTACTTGTAGTACAAAAATCGGGAGTGTTTTGTTTTGCTGCTTGGAATGTCAGTCATAATAAGCACTGTCAAGTGGGTAACTTTATTAGTACCTTTATTTTTTTTCTTCTCCCTTTTTATGTATCATTTTTCCACTCCCATACCTTCTATTTTAGGGTGTTTATTTTATGTTTTTAAAACAGAATCTCCACCACTTTCTTGTGTGTTCATGCTTACCATTCTGTTTGTTCTGAAATTTAAGACTATTTTTCTTAGGAGGATCCTTAAAGGAGCTTTGTTATGCCACAGCATATTGCCTCATAGCATAGGCTCAGAAATATTAATTATTCAGACAATTTATTCAAAACCAGCTTTGCTCTCTGTGAATCACTGTATTAGGCTTTTATTTCTAAGTAAAAAAAAAATAAGATAAACCGTATATGAATCCATTGGCACTAAATATGTCTGTAGAAGCCAGGTTGCAGATAACTGCACGACCTCTAGTGTAGCTTTTACTGATGAGTGTTCAGTTCCTTCGTATTTTCTTTATGGATTAAACTACTAAACCCTTTGTTTTCAGTAATCTAGAAGTACAAGGAAAACTTAGTTAAAGACTTGAGATAAATCTTTAAGTTGAAAAGGTCCTTTAAAATACTGAATAGAGGCAGAAGATACCATGGTTCTTTACCCTTCAAATAAACTTAGATATCCTAAAGACATGAGTATTTTTTGACAGAGAAACTGAAAAGTTTCTTTTGACAGAAAAACTGAAAGCAGAATTTAGAATAGAATTGCTTTGCATCTTGCCTGCAGAAAATTGATAGGGGGTGAGTATTCCACTTGTTTTACTTGTGTCACTCTTCACATAAGCAAAGAATTATTCAGACAGTTTGGTGAGTGGCATAAAATATTTTTGACATTTATTTTTGAACGTTGTCAGAAGCAGTCTCTATTAACTGTTTACTTGAAGTGTGAATTATTTAATGTTTAAAAAGATGGATTTGCCTGTAATTTGTTACTTCTAAAAGCCAGTGAGTATACAGAACCTTGTTTTGTCAGACCTAATTCCAGGTGCTTGTATGGGATCTATGTTTTTGTAAAATGCTGAGTCATCTGCTACTTTTAAAGTATTCTCATTTCATATGTGTCAGTTTGAGCACTTGGAATTTTCACTTCCGTGGATTTGGCCCAGTTTTCTCTTCAGTATTAATTTATCATGTGATCTGACTTATTACATTTGTAAAGATGCTACATCTTTATTGAAAGATTATTTTTTCTAAAGAACTTGTTTTATGTTTTGAGAGAGAGAGAATAGTGAAACAGTAGTTTTGAACAGACTAGCTGGGAATCTATGTGGTTAACACCATGTATGTTAAATGTATGTGTATTAAATTACAACACTTTTGTGCAGTTCCTTCTGCCAGGTCTTTTCTTGTAAATCGCTACAGGATTAGAACTGACAGGAGTCTTCTCAGGGCTATTCAGAAACCAAGCCTCTAGTAAAGATCAAACCCCCTGTGGCTAAGAGGGGTTGAGCAGATAGTTAGAAGGACAGTCTGATATGCTTTCTTGAACATGCCTTTAAACAAAGGAATCTCTGAAATATATTAATTGAGAGAAAATAGGAAGTTTATTTTGGGCTCTTGCTACACTAAATGATGTATCAGATTTTGATGCAATGTTATTGGTGGTTTTTATGGGTTTTACAGAAATTAAGAAAAATATTTAATTTAGATGCTTGTTTTCAGCATCC
>NW_005054476.1:87012-98851 GCF_000277835.1 Geospiza fortis | reverse complement strand
AATTTTTGTTTTGCTATTTGCAACATTTATTCAATTCTTTTTGCGTACCATGGAGGCTTACTTAGCATAATTAGGGTGTAAGACAGTCCTTTATGCCTGTACTATATGTTTTGATTCCTTTTGTTGAGTTTTTGAGCTCTGGGCTCAGTAGACAATTGTGTCTCTTAGTAGCTTCTTTGCAGCTCACATTGTCATGAGAATATGTGATAGCAAAGATATCATAATTGGTTTTATTTATGAGAACAGGTACACAACTTACATGCATTGAACAATAACTCAGTATGCAAATAAATTATTTTTCAAGCTCTTCCATACTGGTGTCATTTTCCAGTCTTAATAGTTCTTCCCATGCTGTTAACATGGTCAACAAAAGATGAACTGTTAACATATTTTGCAAATGTTAATAATGTACATAATAGCACTACACCTACTGAACTGAATATTCTTATATACAAATATAAGAATATTATAAATGTATATTTTGCATTATTTATATTTATATGCAAAATGTATATTTTGCATTATTTTATTACATGGAAACTGTAATTTAAAGGCATTTAACTTTTCATACTGTATACAGAGCTTATGTTGCTGGAATTGGAGTATTTTTAATGAAGACGAACTGGAAGAGTTGCACAGGATCAAATACAAGTATTTTCCTTCATGTTGGTTCAGTCAACTGTTAAAAAAATGCTATATTTGAATGAAGGTAAAGGCACTGAAATTAAATTGTTGCTCGAATTTTATTGCTGTATCAATCTCTTGACACTTTAAAATACTATATAACCCTGTCTTAGTAGTTTAGTTTAGTTTCTGTGCCTGATTCTAGAAAAGCTTGATTACAGTTTAATTAGTGATCTTTTCCCACTTGTAGGCATGCCAGCTTACGCATGAAACTTTCTACACAGTAATGGTATTTTGTGGTTCTTCTCAATGTTTTTGCTTGTTTGTTGGTTTGCTTTACATTAACCGTTGACATTCACTGCCAAAGTCTTTACCTTTAGAAGTCCTTCCCTAGCAATTGGAAAGTTATCTCCTTCCACTTACATATGATTGTTCTGCTTCCCCTAATTCCCCAGTCACAGGAATAATAGGGTAGTATATTGCTAAAGACTGCCTTCACAGATTCCTCTGGTTTCACGCACTGCTTGCTCAGTATGATACTGAGGGAGATGTCATCTTCTGTATTAGAGGAAGCAGCTTTGTCTTGCAACAGCTTGAGGTAAAAGCATGTCAAAAGTATGTCACTCTGTTAGACTGTTTCATTAGATTCTAGTCCCTTACCCACCTTTTCCAAATTTTTTTAGCAAAATATTTTCACCAGGAGTTCAGTGTTTTCTCTATCCTAATTGACACAGTTACTACGTTTCTACATTGACATATTGTTCACATTTTGGAGTTTAAAACTCTGCTGCTTCTCTGTTACATTTAAATATTTTCATTTTCACCTGTGGCAAATGAGCACTGGTTTTATGTGGCAGTTCTATATCAGTTGTCTTATTGTAGCTATTGTGATTAATTTCAATATGTTAAATATTTTATGGATTTTTTTTCAGACCTGTTAATTTGAAACCAAGATAATGTTCAGGTTCTCTTCATATTAAGCAGCTGGAAAGTATCACCTGTTATTCATGTTTTCCTTTCTGTACACCTGTAAGCTGTGGTGGACAACAAATGTCATGTCCTCAGATACATATTTTCTTCTTAATTTCTGCTAAGGTATTATTTGATATTTATACCTTTTCTCACCTGAGACTAGTAATATATTTTGTTCCACACTATAAGCTCAAAAGATAAAATACACCAGGTGATCACCATTTATGAGACTTTATAATGACAATTATTTTTTCCATCACTGTGATTATCATGGTAATTTTTTTATTGTTAGATATGTAACAATGAGATAGAGAGACTTTCTTTTGACTAACATAAATTAGTTTTTAAAGCCTCTGCTATAAAGGCTTTAAGCCTGCACTGAGCCTTTAAGAGTGCTCTGAATGAGGAACGGGAAAGATTTGTACATGTTAGGGAGAAAGACACTTGAAGGAATAAGGAACAGCTAAAAGCATTTTGAGAAATTGAAGCAATCTTGTGTTCATTCCTGTTTCTTGAAGGCAATGATGATAAAGGAAGCACGGAGAATAGTGGAGGGATATTTACTTTGATGAAAGTATTCCTTGGAAATGTTGCTCATTGCTTACCAGAGATTGCTTGTAACAGTGGAATTACTGGGAGATAATTTATACAGGGGTCCTTATACGCATGAAATGAAATTTGGAATGTTGTTTGGGATGCAGTGGTCTTTGCTTTGAGATTGAAGTCTAGCAAACCTGTTCTGATAAATGTGTATGTTAACTGTAGGAGATTGTCCTACTGCAGCTGAAAAAATTTGTGAAAATGTTCACCATTGTAGTCTTTTATTTGATGAATATACTGAAGAGCTGCGAAGTCACTCCTATTCCCAGAAGCTCAAGTGCTACTAAAGGATTAAGAGAAGGGTCCTGATCTCTATATCAATTTACGTTCTTTGTAATACAACACACTGTATATAAACACAGCATTATGTAACTGATCTTGCATTTTTCAGCAGACACCATAAATAGTAATGTGAATTAATAGAGTATGATTGAAATTCAGATATTTTTGACTGAAAGTTGTTTGTAAACATACGTGTCTTAAATATCTTGTCTTCAGTTGGCTAATATGTTTCAGTAGAAGAACTTTAGGAAAATATGAACATTGCCATCATTATTGTTAGAAGTTACTCATGTGGTTCTTTAGTAAAAAAATTCACCTCTAAATGCAAAACCACATAATGACCTTTTTGTGTTTGGTTGCTAATGAGGCCCACTTAAGTCCTGGCATGGGAAAGGAGCATTTAAAGGAAAAATGACAAACTCTTAGATTTGTGTATTTTGTGATTAAGAAAACTGGTGTATTTGCCTAAAAGGGTAGGGCTTCTCCAAATAGCAAGGGTTCCTGTCACTGGGAGCAGTGTAAAGTTGACGGTTGAATGTCCATTCTGCATGACAGTAAAACTGAAGTGGTTTATGAGTCAGTGACTTGGGGTAGGAGGAAATGGTTTCTGTATGCTTTTTCAGAAATGAATACATGTTAAATAATTTACGGCATTATCACACTTGGACTTTTTGGCAGGGTCTCTTGCAGTATTACAAGGGGTAATTATTTTATTGAGGAGGATTGGTATAGATCAGATGTGTTTTTACAGTGAGGGTGCTGAGACACTGGGACAGGTTGCCCAGAGAAGTGGTGGATGCCCCATTGCTGGAAATATCTGATAGCAAGTTGGACAGGGCTCTGAACAACATGACGTAGTTGAAGATGTCCCTGCTCATTGCAGGGGGTTGGACTTGGTGACTTTTAAAAGGTCCCTTCCAATTCAAACTATTCTGTGAGTCTGCCTGTTTGAATCTGACTAAAATAAGGCCGCTGGTTCATGGTACAGAAGATGAAATTTTCTTTCTTTATTTTTTTGAGATCAATTTAATAACTAAACAGTTCACCATATAATAAGAGCCTATTGAGGATTCAACAATTTACTTTCATAAAGAACAAAGGAAGGGGTCAGAAGTTCACATAGCAGAAGTATCTGCATGTATAAGAAGTTACACATGACTGTAGTTGAGTAATAAGGGCTTGGTAAGTTCCACTAGTTGCATACCATGGCTCAACACATTAATGGCAAAAAAAAGTGCATAAATTTTATCCTGAATTAGGACTTTATTCAAAACTTTTAATTTAAGCCATCTGTTTTTAAAATATGTGTTTTGACGCAAACAAGGTTCTGAATTTGAGCTAGAAATTACTGGAAGGGATTCCACAGGTTGACCAGGGATGATGACCAAATGAGCGGTGGTTTTCTTCAATTTAAAGATATTGCAGTTTTTTTTTTCTTTTAATGTAATAGGGAGCAGTATTTAGTGTTTAAAGTGGTAATATTTCATCTGACAGGATAATGTACAGGTACAAATGTCATGTTCATATGTAAGGTATAGTGAATGTCCATTCATATAAAAGTATATAATCCACTTCCTATAAAGGTACTAGCCTTTACCTGAGGCTGGTTTGTGCTCAGTTATTTCTGTAAGAGAGGTTTTAAAGGCAAATGGTTTTAATTTAATAAGAAAAGAGAGTCTTACTGTATCCAAATACTGATAGAGTTATAGGTAGTTTGATGTGGTGTGTGTGGCAGGTCAGCCACTTTGTAGGAATGTAAGTCTTCATATTTATCATAAATAAAACTAATAACAAAATCTGATTATTGTTCAGTTGAAACATAAACATTTTATTACTTTTTTTAGATATTAAATCATAAAACAGGTACTTGTTTTCAAGAAATACAATGGACAACCTGAAAAAAGTTTCTGACAGCTCTTGCAATGATGGACTTCTACTTAGAATGGGCCTTAATGATAACAAAGCTGGAATGCAGGGTTTGGATAAGGAGAAAATCAATAAAATCATCATGGAAGCTACCAAGGTTGGTTTGATTACTTTCTTCCTAATGTTTTTTTTATGGTCCAATATTTTAAGACCCTCCACTTCCCCAAGTTGCATCCCTCACATGTGTATATGGATAGTATTTTCTTGGAAGAAATTTATATGTCGGGAGGAAGGAGAAGGGCCATAGTTTAGTGTACTTTAGAGTATTGTATTCATCCACAAGGACATGGAGGATGACAACTTAGTATATGCTTAAGAGCTCCTGTTTTGTCCCAAGCAGTACATAAATACTGCAGCATTTGCCAGAGGTAATTGTGAAGCCTGCAGCTTCCTCTTTTTCTTCCCCTTTCCATTCCTTTTGTCTACCCCATCAGCCAAGCAGAATTACTTCTTTTGGTCACCTTCCTGTAACAGATGAATTTGATGTAATCGAGTTTTTCTATAATCAAGTTTTTACGGACTGTCTTCTCCATACTCAAGAGAAGTGGCCAGTAGTGTACAGCTTTATACTAAAGATCCACAGAGGCCCTCACAACTCTTCAAACCATTGAAGTATTTGTCATCCTGGTTGTTATTGGAGAGTTCCAATAGAACAATATAGGGATAACACTGCATCTGAGATAGTCAGGGTTTTCTTACTTTTCCTTGCACAAGTGTGTATTTTATTTGGTGTCATCATGGCCCAAGATTATGTGCTTTGATGTTTTCCTCATGCATTCCGTGTTGACTGATATTGCTCTGTAGTGATCTGCAGTGGTGTGACAGAGGAAGAAAGGAGGAGAGAGAGAGAAAACATGCTGCAAACAGTTCTCATGTAGCAAGCTTTTTCCTTTTTTTGTTTGCAGTTTCACATTAATGATACTTTATACGCTATCAAACTTGTTATTGATAAGTTGTTTCTTCTATATATTGTGTTCACTCTTTCTTGAAAGCAGTGCTTTGTCAGACATATCCCGGATAATGTTATTTACATAAAATGTTTTGTTATAGGAATTACTGTTTCATTTTCTGATATGAAATAGAATGAACTGTAAAATAGGCTTTCAAAGCTGACATATAGGCATCTAACTACTTGAATGTATTTCTGTCAAAAAAGTGCAAGAGTTTATAATTGCCAGATACACATCAAAAAATCCAAAAAGAAGCATTGATTCTTTTCCTTAAGCTTTTCTATAATCTTTAAAATGACACCTACAGACACTCCCCGCAGCTGTACTGCAAGGTTTATGGCATTTCAACTGTGAAATACTACAATAAATAGAAAAAAAAAATTTAAAACTTACTTATGATCTCAAGAATTGTGTTGCTTTCCACACCTACATTTTAGTACTCATTGCTTTCAGTGAGTCTCAGCAAGTCATATTTGATGGCAGAGGTGAGAAAAGATAAAGGGCATATCTGTCATTCAAAGAAAACACATCCTAGTTTTTTTTAATTAGATATTTCTTCTAATGAAAGTGATATATTACAGCTCTGCGACCATCTTTTTTATAGTAATTATGAAAGTGGATATTTTTCTTTTTTATATAAATGCTTGAATCTGACTTGACTATGGCTGAATCCGTGGTATCAGTGACAGTTTGGTGGTTAGACACTTTGACCTAAAGATGTGTTCATTTTTGCAGATTTCACCAAGAAGTTCAAAATAAGCCTTTTCTGCAAATATTATTTCACTTGTAGCTAAGACATGTTGCAAGAAAAATATTTCCTAATTTTGAATTTTTATCTTTTCTATTTCATTATATGCCCTTCTTTCTTTGTTCTGAGTCAGGAGGGAAAGTCACATTACACATTCTGTACATGATTACTGTCTTTTTATTATATCTCCTTGTATTCATGCCTTTTTTTGAAGGAACAATTACATATATGAGAGCGACAGGACTTTTTTTTATATTCATTCGGTTTTTGTCATCCTCTTCCAAATAGCTTCTGATTCTGCACTGTCCTTCAAGATTGAATGACCAACAAAATACTCAACATTACATGTGAATTTGACTTATACAACGTCATTATATATTTCCATATTTATTAAGCTATGTGGAAGTCTGAAAAAATGCTAAAATAAATTTTTGTTAGAGTTTTGTACTCCATACCTTGGAGGTGTTGCAAAGAATAGTTTGATTTTTATCTATTCTTTAAAAATTTTTATTGCCAGGTGTTAGACTAATTAAGCATACAAAGTTCTCTAAATAACTCCTTAAACTCCTTTGAGCAGGAGAAATATATGTGTGTCATTTGGAGAGATGTAAAGAACCAGTGGTCTTTTCTGTGTATTTTTATATGAAAATCCAAAGCAGGCATTAGAAACCATCTCTGTGTTTTATGTTTTCTTTATTTAAAGAGCAAATGTCGTTGCTTAAAGACAAGGTAAAGACAGAAAGAAAAACATAGTGTTTTGGAATTTTTTTCTTTCAGGGTTCTAAATTTTATGAAAATGAACTTAAGAAAGATCAACAAGTTAACCAACGAATTGAAAAAATGATGCAGCTAAAAGAGAAAATTACAGCACAACAGCTCTTGAAAGCACAGGTGCAGGTACTAATCTTGTAAAGACTTCCTGGGGTCAGTGTTGAATCATAAACATTTTTCTGTGTTCTGCTTTATTGCGTTAGATTCTGCCAATAGGCACGATGTTAAACTATCATTTGATGTTAGACATAGAAGGAAAAGTGCACAATATTTTGCTGGTGTCATCTTAATATAAACTTGCTAGAAGAATAGTTTGTAGAATTACTTTGAAATGTTCTCCAAATGAGTAAAATGAAACAAATTAATTCCTATGTTTCCAAGTCTGATGAGTTTGAAGTTATGTCCTTATGATTTATGTAAAAGTTTGTTAAATACTTTGCTGATAAGTATCATATCACTATTATGTTTAGAAGTTACATATATTTGTGTTCAGTGGCCTGTGATGGAATGAGACAGATCAGAGTTGTCAATAATATGCCTTTTTTAAGCTAATTAACGAAAATCATCATGACAAGCAGTCGCAAGAAATGCAAGTGTCCTGAACTAGACAGATGAAGAGGCTATTTTTCTTTTCAAATGCTAATGGTAGACAGTAGTCTCCAAAGTATTACAGTGTATATAATGTTAAAAGAAAGGCTGCACACTAAACATTACTAGGCACAACAGAATTAAAATTGTTTATAGGAGCTGAATTCCTTTCCATTTTCTTTTGTGCTGTGATTCAGTCTTTAAATGATCGCTTGCTAGTTTTCCTTGACAGAATTCCTGTTTTATTCACTGCACATAGCAGATTGTGTTCACTGAGGCGCAAATTATTCAATATTTACTGTTGTCCTTAATGTTCGATGGGTGGCCCCAAGCTTTATTTGTTGAACTCTAGTCTAATCCAATTTTGAATGCAGAATTACTAATTTTCTAATAGAGTTTTTTATGTTGTACACCACATACTGTGAATTCTTAATTCTTGCAATATTCCAGCAAAGTAGACTGATATTTTTTTTGTTTGTAGATGAAGAGCTGAAACACATGAAGATTAAACACATCCTTTAATTTTCAGTGCCATTGTGAGGATTAGAGGTTGAGGTCTTTTTGGTGTACAGCCATTTTTGTTCATTTCAGGTTTGCAAATCACTTCCATACTCTAGATGCCAGTGTTTCAAATTTGTTCCAAGAAAAGTTCACCATTCTGAGTACCTCTGAAAAGTTTGTTGTAAGCCTGTATGTCATAATTGTTTTGAGTGAATCTTTAACATTGATTAATTATGACTCTGTTTGTCCAGGGTTTTTTGAGTTAACTAAGGTAGCTTTTAAGTAATATAATTACAGAAAAAATGCTTCTGTTTCCATCCTACCTTCACCAGAGAACTATTTATTTTACAGTGAATAGTCTTTCTTATAGAATGAAATACGTGAACAACACAAATTTTATATATAATGTTATTATATAGTTACGTAATGCGAGAATATGTAGTGCACTTTGTGAAAACCAAAAAATTTCAATTGCTTTGTCTACCTTCATGTTGTCTTTTTTGATTGAAATTGATTCCTTGATATTACAATATAATTTTATGCTCCTTTAATGTTTCTTATGAAAACTATAGAGGAAAAAAGAAACTTAAGAAGATAAATTCTCTTGTATGTGTTTTACTGGGACCTGAGTTTCAAATTCCATGCTTGAAATCTTTATGCTGCTTGCTGAAATAGCAGACATCTTTATTTCCAATAGATAAATTGTAAAGTCAGCTGTCATATTGCATGAGAAATGTCATTAGAGGAGTATAGTAGGTACACTTTTTTGCTGGCTAATTTGAGATCTTTGCTGCTGTGAAAACATCTTGAAACATTGGATTTTTGTTCTCTTCTTTGTATTCACATAAACTCTGGTTTATGATTGTTGTTGCCCTCATTCTCCCAGCACAAATTCTGACCATTTTGCTCTCTCCTCTGCTTTCTTTTAATTTGTCATATCCTGAATTTTCCTTTCTTGTCCCACATCCACAGATCACCATCAGTGCTCTTTACAAAACAGTCCCAGAGTGCTCATTGAAATTGTCCCAGAGTCCTCTTTGAAATTTGTGGACTTGAAGCCAGTCTTCTCTCTCTCTATTTGATATTCTAAATACCTTACCCTTTTTCTGTTTCTTCTCTGCCGGCCGCATCTCCCCAGGCCTCCACCTTTTGCTTTGCAAATCTTTGTCTTGTTTGGTTTTCTTAATAATTGTTGTGTATTGTTTAATCAGCTCCATTCAGTTATGGATATAGTCAGTTCTTATTATTATCTTCTCTATTGTTCTTATCTGTTGAGTTTTCAACTCTTCTTTTTAGTACTACGTTCTGATAAGTGAACCTATTCTGCTAAAATTTTAAGTGGGAAGTATTCTGGAATTAGAAAGGTATCTGTATATCTACCTCTGTGATCACTGCATGTTCTCATTTTCAAGTGAAGTCTTGTTTGTAGGATAGTTAGAGGCTCAGGTATGATTTCCTAAGCTGGCAGTTGATTTAAGTCCTGTGGGTAAAACCAAACAAAAATGTCTCCATGTACTAGACTTTTGGACAAAATCCTGCTTACATGGTGGCAACAGTAATATGAATAAAATGTAGATTCTGCAACACAATACTGTTGTTTTTGCCGTTAGAATGTGTGGAACTCCTTAAGGTTCAGCAGTAATTTGTAATAAAATAAAAAGTGTGCAGCTGCTACCAGATTTGGAAACTGCTGTACTGATGTTTGCTGTTTTTATTCATCCATGTTGGGTTTATCCTGGATGTTTATTCTGTAAATAGTTACCATTGTCTTGCTTTTATTGACTTTTTCTGTCTTGCTTTGAAAACTTACATATTCTACTGTGGGATAAAAAAAAAAGAAGCTACTCTTCAAATTGTCTAAAATTTGTTATGAGGAAAGTTAAACTTCTAATTATAATTTGTAGTTTTTGGTTGTTTGGTGGTTTAGTTTTTTTTTAATCTAGCTTAGAAATATATATTAAAAAGTATCTCTACTTTACAAAGGTTTATTGAAAGCAGCTTTTAAAAACTTGTCAGCCTGGCTTGCATGTAAGGAATTACTCCACAAATTTTAAGGAGAGATTTTGTAGGTGCCAAGAATTCTCTGAGTAGATCTGGTTGTGTTTTGTTTTGGCATATTACTTGTATCAGTTTCTTTTGCTGAAGAGTAATCTTTTTGTATTTCTTATTAGTTTAATGTGTTTTTGCTTCATTCTTTAGATGTGTATGTTGTCTAACCAGTAAGTATGATGTTAGCAATACATTTAGGGAGAAAAAGCAAAACAGAAGTTTGTTATAAATGTGATAAATTGAAATGCAGAAGTTATACTACTAGAGCAGCACTTGATAGTATTAATTAAACTATTTGAATTTGAGAGCAACCTGAAAATTATCTGTAAAGCAGAATTTAAAATAAGGAGGCTTTTGATGAATTAAGTGTGACATGAATCCTTTTGAATTAGTAATATAGTGGAAATAATGTAAATACCCCACTTTTGTTTGTTTTTTATTTCTTTCTTTGAATGTCTTCCCCCTTGTGCTTTTAATTTGTCTGAACTAGTTTTCTCAGCCTCAGAGGAAATACTGTGCTCTTCTGTATTGAGTAGCCTAGTTTAAGGCTCTGGTCTAGCATTTCATTCCTCATAGCAACTTGGAAAAAAACAAAAGAGTTTGTAAATCATTAATCAGCAATTTAAATAGAACATTCCAAGCTCGCTTGCCTTGGTTCAAGTGTTTTGAGCTCAAAGACGGTTCTTGTGGATAAGGTTTTTATGGTTTTTTTATTAAGCAGTTCTGTTGAGGGAAGTAAAAAAAGAGAAGAACCATGCAAATTGCATGTAAACATTCCTCTCCAGGACCATAAATGCTTTATAGTCAGTCCAGAGACATTTCTGTACGGGTGTCTGTACCCTGATGTCAGGAGAGTGTGTATGTCCTTGTGCCTGCAAGCAAAGTGAAACTTTGGTTCCTTTTTGCTAATTCCATTTCTTGCCGTGTTATCTTGTTGTGAAGTCTATCAGGACTTCTTACTAGCAGTAGCAGCCTTTTGTTGTGTAGATAGATGTTGCCTAGTCAACAGTATGGTTAGGTAATCTTATTTTGATAACACATTCTTTTGGCTTTGTTCCTGTATTTTCTCTTATTTCTAGAATGATGTGTGATGCTGCTGCCACCATGATCATCATAAAAATCCCATGTCAAATATTTCGCAATTTTTCATGACAGCATGGTTCATACTTCATTCATAGGTCAACAGTATTTCTGGAACAAGCAAATGATCTGCATGACTTTTGGTAAAAACACAAGCAATTTAAGCACAATCTGCATCAAAACACCATGGAGCAATCTGCATCAAAACACCATGGAGCTGATGAAGAAGTACTGCTCACATAGACACACATCTTTAACATTTGGAGTGAAACACACTTGTGTATAGGCTATTCTGTAAATAACTTGCACTTTTCTTAGCAATTTAGCCTTATATGGTTCCTGTGACGAAAGTTGAGGACTTTTATTGAGGGATTGACAGTAGCTTACTTTGTAGTAATTGAACATGGATGTTTGAGACCTTATTTCCGGCAAGACAAAATGGATGGTCCTGTGAGCTGCTTGTCTTCTCTTCACCATTCTAGGCCAACTTTTTGAAGTGTGATAGTTTTATTCAGGAATGTTGGAAATTCTATAATAGCATGTTTTCATTTTTTTTAAAGAACTTGCATTTCTCAAACTAAATGCTTTAAGTAAAGCTTCATATTCATGGGTCTTACAGTTTATTTGAATCAAATATGTCTTTTTTGTCATGTTATGTGGAGTTTTGTTGTTTGGTGGGTGGGGTTTTTTGCTGATTTTGGCTGGGATAGAGTTAATTTTCTTCAGCGGCTGGGATGGGGGGGGGGTT
>NW_005054476.1:83174-86957 GCF_000277835.1 Geospiza fortis | reverse complement strand
CCTGCTGAAAGCAGTGTTGATTGATAATGAAGAGATGCTTAGCTATTGCCGAGCAACACTTGCACAGAGCCAAGGCCCTTTCTACTCCTCTCACACCCCACCAATGAGGAGGCTGGGGGTGCACAAGGGCTGTGAGGGGACACAGCAAGGACAGCTGACCCCAACTGACCACAGGGATATTCCAGACCATGTAGCATCAGGTTCAGCCCACAAAGTGGGGTGTAGATGAATGAAGGATGGACTTTTGCAGCTATGGCATTTGTCTGCCCAAGTAACTCCTACATATGATTAAGCCATTTTTCCTGGAAATGGCTGAACACCTGCCTGCCCATGGAAAGCAGTGAATTAATTCCTTATTTTGGTTTGCTTGCATGCACAGCTTTTGCCTTCTGTGACAAATTGTCCTGGGTTTTTTCATTTTTATTCTTCAGACTTTTCTACCATAAGGGATTGAGTGGCTGCAGGAGCTCAGTCACCAGCTGGGGCTAAACCACAACAGCTGTGGTTTTTTCCCCTGGATTTTGGGGTCTTTTTTTTTGCACCAATTGTTGCAGCAGCATTCTCTCTGAGAGCAAGTTTCCTCCAAAGCTTAGTTGGCTTTTTTTTAGTTGTTAGTGGTTTGGTGGGGATTGGATTTGTTGAGGTTTTTTTCTCTAATTATATGCAAGATTCAGCTGAGTTTTAGGATCATCTATACTGTTGCACTTCTGCCAGGTTAGTAGTATTTCAGTTACTGATTTATTCTGTTCAGGTGGACAAACTTGTGATAGAACTGGAACAGAACCGTAACCTTAGCAGTACAATCGTACACATTGACATGGATGCCTTCTATGCAGCTGTGGAAATGAGAGACAATCCAGAGCTGAAGGAAAAACCTATAGCAGTGGGATCAATGAGTATGTTGGTAAGGCTGAATGTTAAACTAATACAGAAATCAATTGCATGAATCTTAAGCCTAATAAACCATAAAATAATAGCAGAAATAAAATTACACTGTTTTATATGAAGTGTGGAAAACACAAAAATAATAAAGGAAACAGCAATTCTTAGACTTGGCCATGTAAGCTGGATTTTTCAGTAAAAAGTGTACTAATTAAAATTTAAAGTATGTAAGCAGATTGAAAGGCAGGAGGAGGGGGAGTGAAAATGTATATAAACTCTTGGCTTTTTCAGTCTTTTCTGTATGGAGATATGTGATTAGAACTTTTATTTTTATTTAGAACTATTTAATTGTAAGCTTAAAGAAAAGCTTGATTACTGAACACTAAACTTACTTAATCTCTCTTAAGTCCACCTCAAATTACCATGCTAGGAGATTCGGGGTGCGTGCAGCCATGCCTGGATTTATTGCTAAAAGGCTATGTCCCCATCTAACTATAGTACCACTAAACTTTGAAAAATACGGCAAAGTGAGTAAAGAGGTAAGTCTGAAAGTGTTCTCTAACCAAAGGTGAGTGTACTTGTTTTTAGACTATGTCAATAACATCAGTTCTAGATACTATGAAAAGTGATAATTGAAATATTAAATTCTTCAGTAATGCAGCTTTAAACGTAAGTCTAACAAAATATTGGTGCTCTTGGACAAGGCGATGACAAAGTATTGCACTTACCCAGTCTATCAATTCTACTGAAGTTAGTAGTGTTGCTGATAGAAGTTGTGAAAATCTCTTGAGTTTTATTATTCTTAAAAGTTAGAAATCATGGAACATAATCTAGTTACTAGGAAGTTGCAAGTACATAGGAGACATGGAGATGATAATTTCATGCAATGAGTAATCATACTTTTGAATACTAATTACTAGAGAGAAAAACAAAGAGCATTAGTGACTTATAAATGCAGATTGATTTTTTTAAAAAATAAGGGACTTCATAAAGCAAAAGAAATATGGAGAAAAGAAATAATGTTTTGCTTTAATGGAAGTAGTTTTACTCAGTGTCAGAGGAAATAGTTATGATAGATAAAGGCCTGTTTAAAAAAAAGGATAACAGGTCTTTTGTACATTTTAAATCAAACTAGTGCATGACACAAGTCTCCTGACTTTAAAAAAATTGTGTCAGGCTTTTATTTTTATAAAGCAACAAATATACAAACATAAAGTAAGATATTAGTTGATTTTTTCACTTCTGAAAAAAAAAAGAAAAAAAGGCATATATAAATATGCCATATTTCAGAATAGTTTTGAACTTAAGGATCTTGGATTTCATTATGTTTATTTCACAATGCATATTTCATTTGTTGTTTGATAGGGTAAAGCATTAAAGTATTAGAGATTTGGCTTAGTCTGGATTTTTAGTTATGTTTTTCTCTTGGGATTTGGATTGAAAATATTTAAATTTAATTTTGTCTTTTAAAGTTCATAATGAATCCTATCTTCATTCAGTTTCAGAAAAATGAAGTGCATGTGAACAAGTGTTGTAATACCTAAGAACTTGTCTCAAACTGATAGAAAAAAACATAGAAAAAACTATAACACAGTCAGATTTTCCTCCAGGTTTAAAAAAAAAGAGAGAGGAGAGAAGGTAGAGCTTTTATTTTTACTGTTTATTTTATTACATTTCCTTCTAGAAAAATTGACTTATAACTAAGGTTTTCCTAACAGGTTTTGCCTGTGGCATTTACCACTGCTGTGAAATATTTTCTGTAACTTCAGTTCAATTAGTGTTGCTGGTGGGTTTCTTTAACCTTTGTATATGTGATATCTGACACTGAGCACAGAAAACTGCATCAGTTTATCCACGTTGCTGAGTTTCCAGGTCTTCAGAGTTTTATTCAGACTGCACAGCCACTACAGTGTCAGTGAACCTAGTGGCTGTGCAGTCCTTATACACTTAGTGCCCTTTGCTGTTAAATACACTGCTCAAAATCTGTTTAGTTCTCACTTACTATTAATATCTCACTACTTGGAAAAGCATTGCTGTAATTTTACAATATCAAGAGATAATTTCTATTGTCAGTATCTTTAGTATTTATTGATCATCTGGAAGTTTCAGACTACATTTGTTCATGTCCTGATTTTGTGTCAAGATCTGCTCTTACAGCAACACGGCTTTACTTTTACTATGTGTTTATCGAGGTTAGAGAAATACTGGCTGAATATGATCCCAATTTTATGCCTATGGGCCTAGATGAAGCCTACCTGAACATAACAGAGCACTTGGAGGAAAGGCTGAACTGGCCTGAAGATAGAAGAAGGTTCTTTTTTAATACAGAAAGCACTACAGGAACAGGTAAGCAAATTACTCACTTTTCATGAGGTCACCTAACACTGAGACAGAATGTTTCTTTTAGAGATCTTAGGCAGAACCATGAAAGCATTAAATTATAGTTCGAATTTAAGCTTTATTTTCCTTAGTAGGATTACTTTATTACAACAGCACAGAATTTATCATTCAAATGGCACAGGACTTCTACAAGCAGAATCAGTACAGTGCAATCTGTAAGTAGCAAAATAAAAAAATCATAATACAATAGGACTTGGACCAAGTAAATAGCACGCAGTTTGCTGTATCAATATAACAATCATTATCTAGACCCAAAAATCATATGAAAGAACATGAGTCACTCCCTCATCCTCAGAGGAAGCAGATGACGTCAGAGGTGTCCCTGGCCATTGGGATGTCCCAGGTCTCACTGTCCAGTGACAGCTCTGGTCCCTGTTCCTCCTCAGGACCTGTCAAAGGTGACAGAGAGACAGCTCCGGGGCTGCAGGCAGACAGTGCTGGGGGGGCTGCAGGCAGTGCTTGGGGGGCTGCAGGCAGGCAGTGCTTGGGGGGCTGCAGGCA
>NW_005054476.1:48845-82912 GCF_000277835.1 Geospiza fortis | reverse complement strand
TGCAGGCAGAAGCTACTCTGGGAGCTGCAGATTCCCAGTGCTGTAACAGGGTCATCCACAGCACTGGGCTAGCCAGGTGTTGGGATATGCAGGAGGGCAATGAGCGGAGTGAACAAAGCATCAGAGAATGGCTGTTTGCCTTGTGAAATGGCATAAGACATGCTGACCATATTACATGGGATTGGGAGCAGGAGTTGCCAGTCATAAGCTTCAGATAAGCTGCACCCACTGAAAGTGTAGATATTTCAGTCCTTCCATAATTTGCCCTCCCATATATTCTGTACATCCAATTCAGTTAGTTTACAGATTACCTTTCTCTACTGCTCACCTGTGAATAAAATGTATACTGCTAATGACTTGGACTTGGAGAATTTATTTTCTTTTAATGTGAATAAAATGCTTGAAAAGTGGTGCTAGATTTTCTAAACCAAATGGTGTGGTTTAGGTCTGCATTACAATTCAGCTTGATAATTTTGGAAATAAGTAGCAGGAGCACTGCAGGATTTTAGAAATGTTCAAGATATTACTGGATTTCACTTGTATATCCACTTGGGAATAATAGAAAAGAAGTAGTCATACAGATGGTTGAACGATGCACAAACTGGAATATTTATACTACCTGTATTCAAAATTTCTAACAGTCATTAAGAGGATAATCAAGTGTACACTACTACAGAAAAGCATTAATAAAATAGAAAGCAACAAACTGTCATAGTCTTTACAAAATCAATGTCACTGATATGTAGTCATGTGCTTCTTCACACTTGCCTGATATCTTTGTTCCTCTCAAATGCAAACAAATGCTCAGAGGGTGAAACTGTAATTGTAATGTTTGTAGAGTCAGATGAAGGACTGTTGACATTACTTTTCTACTATGACTGCAGTTGAAAATGAGGAGCTCACCCGGCTGATCATTCTAGAACCCTAATTTTATTTGGAGAATATAGAAAAAAATTCTGTGGAAGAGAGCATCTGGCCTCCAACCTGATATAAAAGAAAAATAATTATAAAATCTCAATGGTTTTGCTACAGCAACAGGCCATTGAACCTTTTGCTTTTCTGGAAGTTATGTCCAGTCTACTAGCCAATTCCTTCAGTCTCAGCCAAGCTCAAATAATATCAAAAATGAAGCAGTTACATCTTTCCAATCTTTAAACGAAAACCAATGCAATTGCTTTCTCTAAATAAAGATAGAAAGAAATAAAACTGCTTATGAACACTGAAGCCAGCGAAGAAGGAAATCAGTCTATATGGACGTATTAATTGTTTGTATTTCTGTCTAACTTAGATAAAGATTGTGTGAATATGTCTGCCAAATTTAACGAAGGTGAAGTCTCTTCTTCACCAGTGCTGTTTGAAGACAGCACATCTCTGATGGATGACGAACATGAACAAAGAGGTCTATCAGTGGAAAACTCAGTTCTCTTTGGAACTTCTGCAGAGGAAGTTGTGAAGGAAATTCGCTTTAGGATTGAGCAGAAAACTCAACTGACTGCTAGTGCAGGTATTCAGACACATTGGAATAATAATTAATCTTTTTATTTCCATACGGTCTTCTACTTTCATCTCAGAGGGCATTAATTAAGAATTTACCCTTGCCACAGTCTTCTGCAACAAAAATATGAAGGTCTTTGAAGGTCTGCAAAGAATGTGACTTTCAGTTATTTCAAGAGATGTCATGACTATCCAAACCATTACTGTTTATTTTGTTTTTTACTCTTTTTTTAATCATTGAAACAGTTATGTCATCTTTTTTCTTCTTTCTACTTGAAGTAAGAATAAGCAGTGAGGAAGAATGACCAGTGCACTTGAGCTAATCTTGGCACAGGTGGTTATTCGAGTGCATCATGTAAATTGTTTTTGTCAGACAGCATGTCATAGTGAAATCTCTCACTGATTTCTATACTGCTTTTAGTTTGAATAATAGATGTGTACTGTTTTGTGTTGCTACCTTCACACTGTTCCTTGCTTAAAAAAATATCAAAATTCATTAAAATGTTAGTCCTAGAAAAGTAAATATATGCTGAAGTTAATGAACTCTTTAATAGCTTTTTAATATTTATCAATCAAGTTCTATGTCTTGACTTCAGACAACCCACTTTTAAATCTCAGCTATTTTGATTGACTAAAACCAGTGTATGTCTCTAGCCACATTTGGATGCCATCCCAATTGCTTTATGAACCCGGTCAGTGAGGCATCAGGCAACGGTGAGCTTTATGAAGCAGTTGCAGAGGGTCAGGAAAGTGTGGAATGTAAGCAGAGGCGGAGAAACAGCTAGTAAGAAGAAGCAGGATGAAACCCCCCTCCCATCTATGTTATCTCATGAATAATAGCATAATGACAGTTTTCTTTACTGAAGTTTTGTCTTCTTAAGGATAAGTTAGTGTGTAGAAAACAGGTGTAGCTTTTACAAGTGCAAATAGGGGTCTTAAGCCCCAAAATTAAAAATAATTAGAAGATAACTGAAAAAATACAATAATCAATAATAAGTAGAATTATTTCTGCCATCTTGAATAATACATTATATCAGTGTGCAGACTTCTAGGGCTGTAGGATGAAGTTATTCTTTCTTTTGCTAAACAAATTCCAGAGTTAATTCATAAAGACAATTACTTTTATAGAAAAGAGCCATCCCTCCTAATTCCTCTGATGTCTGTGAAATGTAAATAAATTTATAAATTACTGCACTCCAGTGGTAGCCCACAAAATAATAGAATTTGTTAAATTCTCTCAAAAAAATTCTTTTTGCTGAAATACAAGGAAGAAAGGTCTCTTTACTTCAGAGTTCATTGTAACTTCCATAGTCAGCATTTTTTTCTTACCATAATCATCATGAAAATGTTGACTCATGTAACTGATGTTATTTTTAAGGACTCAGTATTTAAGCCCTCTTGACTTACTAGTGCTTGTTGTGTTACCCTATCTTAAAATAGGAAGTACACTTTATTTAAGTTATATTTTATGTATTACATGTGTTTATGTTCTTTCATGATGGTCACAAAATTTCTTTGCAGAATTGTATCAAATGTGGTTATGAATAATCATAATTATTTTCCTTATTTTAGTCTTTGCCAAGTTTAAAGGCTACTCTTTGGCTTATAAATATTGGGTAGTTGAAATTAAACTTCATCTTATGTTTTTTAAATTACCATGGTTTTTGTTTGTTTTTAAGGAATAGCACCAAATACAATGTTAGCAAAAATGTGCAGTGATCGTAATAAGCCTAACGGCCAATACAGAATTTCTCCTGAGAGACGAGCAGTGCTAGACTTCTTAAAACATTTGCCCATTAGAAAGGTAAGAGACGCAAGGACATTTACTATTCTGTCATGTCATGTTTTTATATTCTAGAAGCAAGATTTTTACTGAAATGATAGAATTTTCTAGGTAATCTACCAAGTTGTGTTTGATTCAAATTTTCTGAGTAATGGATCTACAAATGGAATGTTTTCACCATAATGTTACATACTCTTTTCTAGGTGCCAGGTATTGGAAAAGTAACAGAGAAGATGTTAAAAGCACTCGGAATTGTGACTTGCTCAGAACTTTACCAGCAGAGGGCTCTGCTTTCTCTTCTTTTTTCAGAAGTATCTTGGCGTAATTTCTTGGGTATTTCCCTTGGTTTGGGCTCAACACATTTGGAAAAGTAAGCTATGGGGGTTTCTTCCTTCTGTGTTAACATTTTTCTGAATGTTTCCTTGTGTATGTTACATACTGAACATATTATTTAACTGGCAAATATTATGGATATACACTTGTTTAATATACTTTTTTAATGTCTGATGCCTGTTACTGTTATACTTATGTCTAAGATGCAGTAGCCAAATATGAAAAAACAAACGTTTGTACAGCCATGTCTAAGTATGAAATCCAAAAAATCTCATCAGGGAAGTTGTACATAAGTGTATGTCAAGAAATCAAGGTAGGATAACCTTATAAGTATTAAAAAAGCTGAACATAACTGAGGTGTCCTAAGAAGAGTTGTACACTCCCTTTTCTTCAGAAACAATGCACATTCATTGGTTTTTATGATTATTGGATTATGATGAAAATCACAAAGGTATTTGATCTTCTCTGGTGGTGAATTGTCAGGGAAGTTTCTATGTCTCTTATTAAGATTACATATTTGTAATATCAACATGTGAATTTGGTGGAATAGAACTGAAGATTATTATATCCTTCTTACATATGTTCTTTTAAGGTTGACTGTAGTTAAATGGCTTTTAGCCTCCTTTTTAGGATGGCAGAAATCAGTCTTAGCAGTGCATGTATCTTTTCAACAACATTTGTCATTTCTAAGCCTGCCTTGGAGACAAACGTTATTTAAAAAGACCCAAAGCATAGCATTTTACTGTTTGTTTAACTAAGACCCTTAATTAAGTATTGATTTCTTTTTAAAAGGTATTCCTTTCCACAGTACTGAAATTCTATTTTAAAGTAGCTTGACAATTATTTCATTTTATTAAAAGTTCCAAAGTGTCTTATGCACTTCTGAAAGACCTATTCTGTATTATATCTGTAAATTCTCTGACAATAATCTTCCCTTTTTTCCATTTGACTACAAAATAATATATGTACTGAGCAGTTAGAAGCCCAGTAATGTGCTAGCACAAATTTTTGTGTTGTTTCTTTTTCTATTCAGAGCGTAAAAACATTTTTGAAAATACCTGGTAAGACTGACTTGGTTAAGGTGACTTGATAAAAGATAAAACACAGTTTTCAAATATTTTTTTCTGTTAATATATAAACAGAGCTTGGATAGTCTTTTAATAATTGGTGCAGTCTTTCTTCTTATTCACCCTAGTTAGGTGTTAGCCTGGGATATCTCCCAGTACATTTTGAAAAAAAGGAGCATTTCAAAGGTTAGGGGTTTTTATGTCTTAAGATTTTTTTTTGTCAGCACCAACTTGATTTCAGTGATTTTAGTGTAGAGAAAACAAGCACTTAAAATATTAAAACCTGGATCTTCAGTAAATAGTTCATCTTACTGTGTCTGACTACCTTCTTTTAAGAAAATCTGGCAATGCCAAATTTGTTCTTTCAAATACTTTGTACTTTGTATTATTCCAATAATTTGTACTTTCCAAAACAGAAGAATGACCTGAAATTGCTCTGAGGCATCTCCTTATATACAGAAAGTTGTTAAAGGATACTCAATTAACACTGAGAAGAAAGAAAGCAACAACCAGAAAAAGCTTTAACACATCAACTTTAAGCTGAACAATCTTTTAGACTGAAGGCAGAATATTTCCTGAGATCCTCAGATAAAGGAAATATTCAAATATACATGTATGTATGGGATTTTAATAGCCATACTTCATAATTATAGCTAAGACAGCATAGGATTTGTAGTTTGTTTTCTTTTTGAATCAGACTCCCTCTGACATAATAGGTGAGTTCTGAGGGAATTTTTTATTTGTTTGGTATTTAGACTTCTTTTTATTTAAAAAAGACATCTATGTTTGATCTATGTCTTTACTTAATCTACAGTATTTTTTTAATTCTCATTTTTGCACTTGATTAAACTTGATGTACAAGATTTGTAGAAAAAGTTAACATCGAGACTTTATTGAAAAGACTGCTGTTAGTTATTTAAGCATGATTGGTTGACTCTGAGTTTATTGAAAAGATAACATTTCTATATCAAGAAAGTATAATAAACTTTTCTCTCTTTAAAGGGATGGAGAAAGAAAAAGTATGAGCACTGAAAGGTATGCTTCTTTAATATTGAAATAATTACATTAACCATTGGAAGCACTAAATACCAAGTAATTTATACTTTTATTAGTCATATAATTTTGTTTTGTTTTTATTTAAAAATGCACATATACAATAAGCTCACTTAATCAGATTCAAGTGTGAATTATTTTTTGTCCTTGGCTCCAGAACTCCATGGAAGTATTTTTGTCAGTTTGAGTATTCTCTTATCATCCAATTCTGCTAGTGCCTTTAATGCATCAAAGTGATCTCTAAACCATAAGATAAGGTGGAAATATATACAGTCTTGAAAATTTTTTATCTGTTTAAGCTCAATGTCAATATCATTGTAGTAGTCTGCAGTCACATGTATTTCCTAACTAAAGTTTTTACCAGAGTAAAGTTCCTTAAGAAGGTAGTTAATTTTTAAAAAATGAGTTGTGCCAGGTGAATCTGTAAAGCACTGTAATAATTATCCCTATTATCATGTATTTTCTTAGAAAAGGTGGTAAGATGCTTAGTCCTGTCATTTTGCAACTTAATAGCTGTGAGCAGCTTAAATAAGCACAATATGATTTTGGTACCACCACAGCTGAATAATTTATGGCTTTAGTGTTGTGCTGCCTTGCAATCAGACAGGTACTTTGGACATCTGTATAGTATCTTTCTGTATTGCTTTTTTCCTTTCTTTTTTCCCTCAAAGGGAACAGTTTTAGACCAGAATTGTCTACAGGCTTCTGAAATCATGAAACTAGTTTATATGGGGGAAAAGACAACCCTGAAATAGCATTCTCTCTATCCTGTCCCTTTCAAGCCTTGGACTTTTGCAACTTCTCAATCACTGCAGTATTGTCTGAATAGCATGAGTTACTCCTTGGATAGCAGTATGGGACCCACAGTGAAATACTCAGCCAGTTAGTTTGACAGCATGCGAACGTTCTTAGGGGAATGTGAATCATAAGAGAGGATGTCTTTTCAGTACAGTCAGGTGAAACTGACTATAGCTTAGAGATGCAAAATTCACTGTAATTTTATTGACCTTACATTTGTAAATATAAAGCTCGACGTGGAACAATGTATCTGTGAGACCTTTCCAAAGCCTGAACTGTCTATAAGTTTTGCTTTCCATTTCTCTTGAAACAACGTAAGGTTGCTTTTCCTGTGACGTCATTACTGGAAAGCAAATGTACAACAAAAAGATAACACTAATTTCTGTCCTAAGAAGCTCTAGCAAAGGCAGTTGGCAACATTTTGGCAGAAAGGTAGCTTTTCCTTCTCTGAGGCTAGACATAATTATCCTAGTTGGCATCTTTTTCTTAGCATCTGCATTATTTATTTCTGATACTTGGCTCTGATGTTGACTTCCAGCTCCTGGCTTTCTTCTGATGTTATACTGTGTGTACAAATGAGATTAAATACAAATAACTTGGCTGGCTCTATGAATTCACTTACTGTTAATATTCTGTCTTGCAAATACTTAAGCATTGATGACATTAAATTTGAGTCATTTTCAAATAGTGCATGAAAAATTGAAACCAAATTATTTCATTATTTGAAGGGCCTTTCAAACATTTTGCAAACAAAATATTCCTATTAGTAATCATTGTGCCTTGAAGTAAGGATTTTAACCTATATAACATTCTTCTGATTCTAGTATTGTTTAACTGTAGAAAAATACTTCTAGATTGCAGACACTGAACATACTATAAGATTCATACTGAAAAAGATAATATTTTTTGTCTTAGAACATTCAGTGAAATTAACACAGCAGAAGACCAGTACAGTTTGTGTCGAGAGCTCTGCAGAGACCTTGCTCAGGAGTTACAGAAAGAGGGACTTAAGGTATTTATATTATCCAGGTTACTTGCAAAAAGATACTTTGCATTCCAACAATTCTATGCAGCTTTAGTATAAATGCTTTCAGCAGCATCATACCATGCAGTCTATCTTCAGAAGTCTTCATTCTTTAATTTGCAGATGCTTAGGATGACTTAGGCAACATTTTGTTGTTGTGCGAGTGGCTATCTAGCAATATGTGTGGGATAAAAATTAAGTTTTGAAATATGAAAAATTAATCAAGTTGTTTGGCATGTAAACATTTTATGCTAACAGCAATGTTTGTAAGGGACAAAGGGAATAATAGAGCTGATCGTCCATAAGCTATGCTTTGCTTGATTGTGTAATAATTACGTATTTAAAACACTATTTCTCTCCTATATACATACCGGGGTCCTGTCAATAGCCGGGTTTTTAGTTTAAGAACTTGACATGTGCCTAACTTGCTGACAAGTTATTCACACCATTCAATAGTATCAATAGTAGGAACAGTCCCTTTATTCTTTCTCCCCAGATACCTGTTTTTTACTTGGAAAAAGTAAATATTTTCTTTGAAGGTCTTATGGTAAAGCAAGTTAAGACCTAAAAGAATTGTTGTTAATCTTCTTCAGCCATAAAAGATTGTCTCAAAAGATGACAGGTTGAAAGGGAGATGATCAGCTAAGGAGAACGAAGGGTTAAGCTTACAAAAGCGCCCAAGAGAGTGCTAGTTATTTAGATTTGGATAGACATTATAAATCACAAAAATTGTTTGAGGGGTGCTGCCAGAGAAATATCTGCGCCAAACACAAATGATGTGTGTGGTTGTGATAGCACTGTGCAGGAGGAAGTAAGTTTTCCATGAATCTGTAATGGGGTATCAATTTTGTGTTCTTCATTGTTAGGATATCTGGCACTGAAAATTTCCATATGAGGAAATATATTTTTCAGATGGGGTAGAAGTTGCGTCTGTAGCCAAAACATGAACTCAGTTGAACATGCACTAGTGGCAGATGGTCTGCTGAGAACTGCAGTCAAATGACCCAGTTCAGAGAATTCAACTTTGGCAGAAATTTAGGGGCAAGTACAGAATCTGGGAGCAAGTACAGAATTTTGCAGACAGATACTTGGGAGCACCCCTTGCTGTGCACAGATAAGCACACAGTGACTGTAAGCATACTTGACACTGGCTTAAGAACCCTTACATAGATGCTACATAATTGTTTCTGTGCCATATATGACATACATTTTAAACCTTTTTTTAAATAATATTTTTCCTAGGGTAAAACTGTTACATTGAAGCTTAAGAATGTGAATTTTGAAGTTAAAACCAGAGCTTCAACTGTGCTGTCTTCTGTTTCTACTGAGGAGGAAATATTTACTGTTGCTAAAGATTTGTTAGGAACAGAAATTGATAGTGTTGCTCCTCATCCTCTACGGATAAGACTTATGGGTAAGATATTTCAAATTCATTCTTCCTTTTCAGAGTTAGGAAATCTGATAGTGTTTTGAAATAACACACTATGCTTTAAAAGTAAAACTGGTATTAATGCATTTATCCTTTTTCTATTAACCTGGTAATTTTTGCAAAGTGAAACAGATCTGTGCTGAGTAAGTAACTTAGGAAGTTCTACTAATGAGTGCTGAATGGAGACTTAGGAAGCTTTACTAATTGAGGCTGTATATTTTTATTGCAACAACAATCGCATCATCATGACAGTAGAAACTTGAGTCATAGCAGTGCTTAATTCTGCTGCTTTAAAAGAGCTTTTAAGTCTTCTTTGCACCACAACAGCAGAAGTGCTTACAGATCTGAAAGCACAGTGTTCTGCAGGAGATGCAGAACATTTCTGACAGCAGTAAACTCTGTGTTTTGACCCTAAGACGTGTTTCAGGTACTTATGCATTCTGCTTGAAACATTGAGTTGTATATAAAATTTACAACTCAGTGAGTGCCTAAGATACTAGAAAGTGCTGCAGAAAAATATGTTTTGAGGAGTGAAGTTCATGCAAAAACCTTCAAACTGAATTCTTTGTAACTGTATTTATAAATTTGTGTTATAATGCAATGAGTTAAAACTTCAGAGTACTAAAATTAATAATATGGTTGGACTAGTGCTTGGGTCTGATGAAATTGTATTGACATTGTGATGTGTTTGGAAGTAGACTAGCATCTTTTTAGAGATAAATTTTGCCTTTATTGAGTGAATGAATGCCTCAAAAGGTTTTAATTAGGAGTTAGTATCAAGCTTTCATAGAATTGTTATTGTAAGTTTCTTTTTCATCATTAGGTGTACGAGTATCAGGATTTCTAACTGAAGAAGAAAAGAAATACCAACAAAAAAGCATTACAAGTTTCTTAAAATCAGGAAAAGAAATTGGTTACCTTAGGCTTCAGCCAGAGAAGTCCAACCAAGAGTATTTCACAAAAAATTCAGGAGCACCTCATAGAGGGAGTTTTTTTGATCAAAAGCGAGCAGCAAGACAACTAAACAGTGAGAATATTTCTCCAGATGAAAGCAGAGGTAAGCAGCTCTTTCATGATGAGAGATCATCAGCAAATATTGTGGAAGAAACAAAGAAAGTCGCCGATTTACCAAATTCTAATGTTTGTAAGATCTTCACCTGTCCTGTGTGCTTTGAGAAACAAAGCAGCAATAATTTGGAAGAACTTAATAAACACATTGATGAGTGCCTCAATGGGACATGTGTTAAAGATACTGTGGAAATATCCAAGAATGACAGTTCAAGAGAAAATACATCTAACTTTCTTCCACAGTTTAAAACTGAGTGGGTTGATAAATGTCAAAAAAATGAAACAGATCAATTATCAGGAACAGACCAGTCTGCAAGTGTATCTGACAGCTCTACTGACAATAGCACAGAAAAATTTGCTCAGATAATACCTGATAAATCTCCCAGAGAACGACAGCCTAGCAATCTCAGTGACATTGCTAGAAATGTGTGTATGAAACAGTGTCTCTTCCACAAACAAATGTCACAAGACAATGAAGACCATTTTGACAAGACTGAAGATAAAGAAGGAAGTAGTTCATCCTGTTTCTTTGAAGCCAAAGAAGACAGTGTTCTTGTTTGTCCAGTTTGTAATTCAGAACAGAAAACCACCAATCTTATGTCATTTAACAGACATGTTGATATCTGCTTAAATAAAGGCCTTATCCAGGAGCTGACAGAAAAACAGGATTTTCCAACTAAGACTTATAATATGGAAAGCTCAAACAGAGTTTTCTCTGGTAAGTATATGCATTAGTATATATTTATTTATTCAAATTGTCTGCTTTTGCTGTTAAGATACTTCAGCAGTAGTGTACTTTGAACTTTTTGGTACTTAGAAATTTTTTTTCAACAAGCTTATTTAAGTAAGGCCTATTTAGGAGCGAACATTTTTATTTAAAAAACGTCAAATTGATTTTCATGACAAACTAGATTTATGAATGTGATACTAGTTTGTCAGTGCCCCACCATTTGCCACAAAGGTGACACAGGAATTACTGCTCATTTCTGGAAATTGTATATTGGTTACACCCAACTATATTCAGAAAGGTGTTTGTGAGGCCACTGAGATTAAAGTGAAGATCAATGAAAACATCTGCAATATGTATTGTTTCAGATTCAGTTAACAGAGAGGCTCCATTATGTCATGTGCTGGCAAAAATAGAGAGATGAGAACTAAAGCTTAAAGGAAGAAACTTCCAATTCTGTTTTATAGCTAATAAAATATATCACATAATTTCTTCTGTAACATGCCACAGCAGTATCATTCATGTTTTCTGAAGTAGTTTCTCTTTTTGACAAAGAGTTCATCTTTGGCCAGATTAGAGTGCAAGTGCAGGTAGTGAAGTATCTGCCTAAAGTAGTCCCTAATCTATTTTGGGAACCTTATAAAAGGAAATTAAAAGTGTGTTAGAATTTTCAGAATACAATTAAGACTTAAAATAAGAATATTTTACAAGAAAATTTTCAAAGTGATATTGCTATTACATGTGCAAACATGCTTTAGTTTAAATGGAAGACTTACTTTAGGTGAAGTTTCTTTTTTGTCCCCTGCAGGATAAAAAAATTAAACCCATAATTTTTAACTACCACCTTGAAAATCAACTACGGTATGCTGAAGTATTTCTGAAAACTATTACAAGGTTCAAAGTAATCCCTTATAATTCAATAACATAAAGGCTTTTTGGTTTTCTCTTTGAAAAATGGTAATATAAACTACAGTATTCAAGTTGCAGATGATGTTATCTGCTTCTAGAGACAGATTAAATTTTAAAAAAAGTTCTTCCATGTATGTAATTTCTGAAGCATTTTTTCTGTATGTAACTCATTTTGGTTGTTTTCAATTATTTTTAAGGAGGTTTAAGCAAAGGACAGCAATGCACAAATCCTTCACAAGGAACAAAAAGGTAAATGTTTTTTGGAAGTGTAAGTATGCATCTTGTTTGAAAATAATGAAGTCTAGAAAAATATACAGTGTTGTAAAACCTGTGTTTGTACGCATTGTATATTTTAACCTCTTACTGGCTTTTTTTTCCCCTCCCTTTGTTTAACCCTAGGTCTGGACTAACAGCTTCACAGTCAATATCAAAAAAACCCAAGGCAAGCAATTCCAAACACACAATCAAAATGTTTTTTAAATGATTGTGTGGCAACATGTTCTATATGAAGCATTTTATAGAGTTTTATGACTGCAAGTTAATTTAGCATTGGCAGTAGGCTGGATTCAGGTGCCTGTCATTTTCGAACCATTCTTTATCTATGTAATAAGAACATGATATCTGAGATAGAAGAAGAGGTAAAATGAAGGGGTTTTTTCTTTTCTTTTCTTTGGAGAATAGTACTTTTTTTCCCACTTGTTTCCAAGAATCAGAATTTGGTAGCACTTTGATTTAGCTCCCTAGAATACACAGGAATCATTAGCTAGGGTGCTCCACTGTACTTACTGAAGGCCCTCTTCCAACACCTGAACTTCTGTCTTTGCTATTGTAAAAATAAAAGGATGAGATTAACTGTGTGATAACAAAGAGGGGTTGAGTTGCTCGACTTCAGCTAATGTTTGTCTTCGTAGTGGACACAAAAATGTGTTAGTCTCACAGTTACACAGGAAAAGAACAAGAACTCAGAGCACTATCAAGCTCTCATTGTTACTGAAAATTACTTCAGTAAGAGTTGATTGACCAGATCTGAAGGACTCATCATGGTGAGATACACAATGACTTCACTATTTAAAAAATGTTTAAAAATCTGTTGAGTGAGAGGATTCGTCCAGGATACTCAGACAAATGCTGTTTCATCTTTGGCCTTTCCAAAGGGAATGAAAACTTTTTTACAGTTTGAAATTGTTACCAGTGAGTAGCACTAAATTTACTTTAAATAAAAGGTTTCATGGTGCAATAATAATGAATTACGTGCAAATACAAGATAATGAACTTTCTCATTGTTTAGCTATCTTTCTCTTTTAAATTATTTTGTATTGCTGAATAAAGTGTATTCTGTGAGTGCATATGTGGAAAAAGGAATGTAAGTGCAAATATTTAAAATGCTCTGTTTAGATTTTTTTTCTGTTCACACCAATTTGTTTAAAGACATTTTATTATAATTAAATATTTATCAGACAAATAATTTATTATAACAGCATATTTCTTAGACGTTATACAAACAGTGCCAATCCCTGTAGGAAATATAAATTTTTTTTTTAACTGCAAGGTCTTTTAGAGAAGTGGCTGCTGTAGAAGCATCTATTTTGCTGTTCAACTGTATTGGGATTTCCTTGCTTTTAATCAAACAAATGTATACATGGTATGTGTTAGATGCTCAAGCTCAGTTCAGAATATGCTTTCCTGTTTCCAGAATCGCTAGAATGATTACACCATCTCTACCTGCTTATCTGTTTGTTTGTCAGATGCCACTGTACCCACAGCTCTGTCATTTGAATTCGTGTCAGTGCTCCCTTATCTTCTTTGGACCGAATCAGCTGAACTAGTTCAAACTTTAAATTGACTCAGTCAACTTTGTCAAACTGTGTCAGTGAGCACTCAGCATGAGCTATTCTGTTGACAGGCATGGGAACTTCTCGTAGGAGAGACATAAAAGCAACTGAAGGAACATAAGTCTGCCAACTGCTGTTTAGAAAGTGAACACCTATCCCTTTTAGTTTGTATCTCTGATTCAATAAAGTGTAAAATCTTAAGTATTACCTTGTCTTTGTGTGTGTATCTTTAAAACGTCTATTTTTACACAAGCATTACATAGCAAAAAGTAAGCTACTCTTAGGTGCTTGAAAAAAATAAGTTAGTTGTCTCAGCCTCAAAAGTTGCCTTGCCATCTGTTTAAAAGGGAAGTGTCATAGAGTTATCCTAGTGTAATGAAAAGGTTGTGGATGTGTCAGTATTAATGTGAAAATAAAACTCAGTGTGTGACTGTAAATTATTTATTACAATGCCATTGTGCATTGACCTTGACTTGATGCCAGACAGACGCGAAAGCTGCTCTTTCACTCACCCCTGCAGCTGGACAGGGGAGAGCAAATATAGTGAAGGGTTCATGGGTTGAGACAGGGGGCAGGAGAGATCACTCATCAAATACTATCATGGGCTAGGGAGGCTCTAATTAGAGATATGAATTGAATTTATCACTAAAAACAGCAGAATGAGAAGAAAAGTAAGACCTTAAAAACACCTTTCCCATTTTGTCTCTCCTTCCCAGCTCTACCTCCTCCCCCAGTGGCATAACAGAGACAGGGAATGGAGGTTATGGTCAGCTCCTCACATGTTCCTGCTCACAGAGAGGAATCTTTCCCCTGCTCCAACATATGGGGTCCCTCCCATGGGAGACAGTTCTCCATGAGCTTCTCCAACATGAGTCCATTCCTTGGGCAGATCACTCATCAAATACTATCATGGGCTAGGGAGGCTCTAATTAGAGATATGAATTGAATTTATCACTAAAAACAGCAGAATGAGAAGAAAAGTAAGACCTTAAAAACACCTTTCCCATTTTGTCTCTCCTTCCCAGCTCTACCTCCTCCCCCAGTGGCATAACAGAGACAGGGAATGGAGGTTATGGTCAGCTCCTCACATGTTCCTGCTCACAGAGAGGAATCTTTCCCCTGCTCCAACATATGGGGTCCCTCCCATGGGAGACAGTTCTCCATGAGCTTCTCCAACATGAGTCCATTCCTTGGGCAACAGATCTGTGAATTGCTGCAGTGTGGATCACTCTTCCATGGGTTGCAGTCCTGCAAGGACAGGCTGCTCCCGTGTGGGTCTCCCACAGTGCCACAAGTCCTACCAGGAAACCTGCTGCAGCATGGGCTCCTCTCTCCACAGATCTGCAGGTCCCTGCTCCAGTGTGGGCTTCCCATGAGGCTACAGCCTCCTCTCAGACATCCACCTGCTCCAGCATGGGTCTGTCTCCTCCATGGGCTGCAGGAGGAGATCCCTGCACCTCCCTGACCTCCATGGGCTGCAGAGGCACAGCTGTCTCACCATGGGCTGCAGGGGCATCCCAGCTCCAGGGCCTGGAGCACCCTCTGTTCCTGCTTCTCCAGTGACCTTGGTGTGTTCAGAGCTGTTCCTCTCACATATTCTCACTCTGTTCTTCTGTGATCACAATTACAATTTTGCAATAATCTTTTTTCATCTCAAATCTCTTATCAGAGAGACCTTACCACTGTTTCTGCTTGGCACAGTCTTGGCCAGCAGCAGGTCCATCTAGAACTGGCTAGAATTGCCTTTGCTGGATATAGAGGAGGCTTCTGGCAGCTTCTCACAGAAGCCACCCCTGTAACACCCCTGCTACCAAAGTTTGATTATGCAAACCAAATACAAAGTTGTCTGTGTTTACGGGTTCACAAGTCCTTTTATCCCATACTTCTTATAGTTTTTAATACCATACTTATTACTGTTTTTATCTGAAGAAGGCCTTCAGTTCATGATTAAGCATTGTCGACAATTTCTGTGATACAATTTTTCTTCTTGTTTCTTGTGGAGAAGACTGTATAACCAATGTCTTTGTTTTGCATTTTCCTCAGTGACTCTCTGTGTTATTCAATTGATCTTAAATTAAAATCTGTTTTTATTAATATGTGACAATTTCTTTTTAGATGTCTTTAATTAATTTGAAATTATTTCCTGTATGTCAGCCCTTTCACACTTACTATATCCATAGTTCTGAAGCATGTGAATGATCTAGGTTAGCATCACATGCAACTTCTTGGGTATTGTAAGTACCTCTTTATTTAAGGTATACATGTAAGTACTTAATCTTGAATTCCTCTTTTAGTTGAGTAACAAAGGATGGTGATTCTGTGACCTTAATGTTACTCTCTCTGCCATTCCTGAAGAAAGGAATTTAGACAGTCTATACATTCAACATGCTTGGTCTTACCTTACATTTTATTTTTATATTGGCTCTACTCATTTCTGTATGTATTACTATTGTCATCTTAAGTATTAAAGAAAGTGCTCAGATTTCCTGTCAGAGTGAGAGCTCTGTGAAGGCAAGTAAGGAATATGTTACAGTACACCCTTGCTCTGCACTTTGTTTTGGATTCTTCAGCTCTTTAAGTTTCTGTGTCAGTCTGTCTGCAGTCTATGGAGGCCATCTGAGAGAGTCAAGATTGTAGGAAGTGGTTAGAGAATGTGCTAAACTTGCTACACATAACATTTAAGCAGAGGATACGCTGTGAAATAGTATTGTGCATTAGTAATTAAACTGGAAATTAGCAGCTGGTGTTTCGTGATTGAAAATTATGATTTTACTGTAACTGATGCTCTGTATGAGCATCCTTTGGTGCCAGCTTTGTAGGCTAACCTAATCACTCCGTAGTTGTCTGTTGTCTCTCATTTTGAAAAGGAGCATTAACAGTGAAAACAGTCTGTATTACCATAAGTAATACAGACCTACCTTTCTTCCTTTTAAGAAATTGCTGCAACATTTGACTCACAGGAAACCTCCATGATGCAGTTATGGCTAAAGCAATTATGGCTTGTTCTTCTCACTGAGCTTGCTTTCCCAGGGTTGTGTTTCTTTCAGCTGACTTACATTCACCTACTGGAAGTACAGTTGGTGAAATTGTCTTATCAGACTGAAGTGTATCAATTGTAAAGATTTTTTTACATCACAGCCGCTCTATACCAAAAATGTTTAAATGAGATAAGAACTGTGAAATCTATTTATGGTAAGCAGAATCTGAGCAAATAGTTTTTGTATCCAAATTCATTAAATTTACAAACTCTTGAGTCTTTTAAATTAATTTTAGTATGGACATATATGGTGTTAGTCATCTTGGAAATTAATGTGATCGTGTAATTTAATTTAAGAAAAAATCAATTTAAGAAAAAATTTAAGCAAAGGAACTCCAATGTGTGAGGCTGAATACTGGTGGTTCTGCTTTCTTGGAACTACTTTTCCTATATTTATTTTGAAATAGCAATATCAAAGGCTGTTTTTAAAGTAAAATTCAAGGTAGTCATTTAAAAAAAAAAATTATGCCCTGTTGTGGAAAAATCACAAAAGGGAAATACCAAAGACCAAAGTCATAATGAACATCAAGATAAGTTGAGAAATAGGTCGGTTAGATGAATCTCAGTATATCAGGTCACAAAACCTGAACCTGTGGGCATGTGTGTTTTGATTTTGACAGGACTCTGACAAAAGCAAATGCAAACAGTTTGCAAACCTGAAATTGAAGGGTCTTGTGTTTGGATGAATACTGCTATCACATGTGCATAATTATGCGCAAATTAATGTCAGAAGCGCTTCAGTCTCTCGCATCCTAAGGCTGTGTGAAGCATGCAGGAGTGCAGGGATGGTCACCCTCCCCTGTCCAGTGAACACTGGTTACAATTATGAGAATAACTCCCAAAAATGGCCTTCAACCTGCATCAAGAGCTCCATGACTACCAAGTAGTTAGTAATAAATCCACTTGGCTCCAGGCATCCCATCCAAGCTGTGACACCTCTGTGTGTCTGTACACATGTGCTTATGACATGGCTTTTCAAAACGTGTCCAGCGCAACAGGACTGCCTTTTGTCTGATGTGAGCGCTTGAGGGTGCTGATTGCTCCTGGCACATAAGGCTAGCCACTAGGGAAGGCATGAGGGGGATTGGATGGGAAAAGGATGACCCCATTCAGTGCCTAGCCACTGTCAAGAAATGCAGTGTATTAGGTGCTTGGTTTCTCTTAGAACAAACTCCTAAAGCTACTTCACAACTCTGCCCCTTGGCGCGGCGGTGTCCTGGCCCCACCGGGGTGCTGTGCAGGTGTGCCTGCAGGGCTGTGTTTCCCGGCTGCGTGTGCTGGCCTCCCGGGACCCGGTTTGTCGGGGCCAGCACACGCAGGACGCCTCCCTCGGCACACCGGCCTGGGGCCCTTCCCTTGGCTGAGGAGGAAGAGGAGCGCGGGCAGCAATGAAGGGCCTGAGACGACCCCCACCGGTGCCTGCCTACCCTGGAGGCAGCGAGCCAGGCCCTCTTAGGGCTGCTGGGACCCACCCAAACCTGGTTTTTGCCTTGACGGGAGAACAAAATGAGCGGTGGGGGTTGGAAAGGACAACGATGAACATGAGCTGTTGTACACGTAGTAAAAGACATCAGCAAATGTGTGGATGTGGGATTGGGAGCTGGGCTTTGGCATGTGGTGTTCCCAGGGGCAAGTCCTACCAATCGCCCACTGCCGTGCTTTAACTTCCCCTTTGAACGGCTCTGAGAGGGTTCGCTGGTATTAGGCACGTCCCTGGAGCTGAGCGTCTGCCACCAGTTTCACAGCCAATCACCCAGTTTTGGGAGGCACACAGAAGTCAGAGGATCTTGCGCTCAGAAACACAACCCAGCAATGGGGTTTCCAGCCTTCAATCTGCACACCAGTCTGTGAAAGAACAGACTTCTCTGGCGTGAGCCGTGGATAGTGAAAACAGGTGATTTGTGGAAACTAAGTGGTAGTTGCCAAACCCTGCTTTGGCCCAGTCCTGTGATCACAGTGTGACAGCCAGGAGCCATCATCTTGGGCTGCGATTCTTGCTCCCAGGCTGGCAAAGAGTTCAGAAAAAGAAAATAACTAATGAAATATCACCATTGGACTCAATAAGTGGTTTTCCCCATGATTTCTTTGAAATGGAAAACTACTATTTTAGAAAAAAAAAATCTTAGTGACTTAGCAAGATCCCTACATTGCTCTAGTAATTTTTTTTCCAGTAAAAAGAAAACCCAGAGAAAACTTTGAAAATGTTGCCAGATCATTAAATAGATTATTTCATTTTTACAAATAAAAGGGTAAAAGTACTTTTATTGGCATTTGAATCCAAATATTGTTGATTTTTAAAATTTTACCTCCTTGGACCTCCTTAATAAATTCAAATTCAGGGATTGTTTTGCCGTGTGTTTTTTAATATAGTTGTGGATTTCATCTTGTGGACATCACAACAGAAGAGGAAATCAAAGTACTAATTTCAGTTAGCTCAAAAGAAAAATGGAATATAACTATTAAATTGTCCAATACAAATATATTTATTATATGAGCCAGACTTTTTGTATAGTGCCAAAGAAAATACCCCCAAAAAAACCTGGCAGTCACACATAGATAATTGATTGCTGCTGTTACTTGAAAATAGAGTAATTGCTAGTTACAGGAGGAGTGCTAAATCTTGGAGACCCCTGCTTGGATAGAAGGCTTCCGTAAAGCTTAGTCTGACAGCTCTGTACTCCTGTAATTCCATAAATGAAAAAAAAAATTTGCAAAAGCAGAAAAAGTTTGGGCAACAAATCAGAGTCATTGTGTGTCTACATTGTCATGATTCTCAACTCCTGAATCACTAAGTGTGAAGAGAGAGAGATTATGAAGAAATATAATGTACAGAGGAAAAGGTCTTTTTAGCAGCACATGGCCAATACATTGCTTCTGGACAGGAGAGAAAAGAACACTTAATTTTTTGTTAGCACTGCAAAACTGTCCTTGCTGATGCACATACAGTAAAGAAACATAATTTTATCTTGTTTTTGAAAGCAGTGCTGAGTAAAATCTTGCGGTTGTTCCTGATTATCCTGCTTTTATCTTTGCATCCTCATGTAAGACAGCAGTCGGCAGGAACGAATGTGGCCTTTTTGTAATTAATTGCTGCTAATTAGTGCTGTATCTTTTTTCCACATTTGACATAAATTTGCCTTGAGCAAGGTATCCTTTGACAGTTGGTTTACCTGAGCTTGAAATCAAGTTAGTAGAAAGCTCTGTTGGATACTTCCTAAGGTAATGACTATGAAAACTGGGACTGAGGCATTTATTCTTCAAAGTTCACTGTTCATAATGATGATTTTGCTGTTAGCCATGCTCCTTGTCACAAATGCCAGGAGAGCATCTTTATTTGCAAATGCTTTTTTTTTCTTTTTATTTTCCTTCCTTGTGCCTGCATGGTGTAATATGAATAACACATAGACTGTGATTCCCAGAGAAGTTTGGAAGGATGATTCTTTTATTTGAGGCACTTGGATAATTTCTTAGGGAAACTGGAAACGCCTTTGCAAGTATCCAGTTTAATTTCTAATTAATTTTCTACAGTAAAAATGTGATTATTCTCCCTGAGATGATAGCCACAGGGAACACATGAATGCAATTAAGTGAATGCTATCCTGATTTTCCTTAGTATGCTCTGCAGTCATAGTGCCTCAGGCTGTGTCCTGATTAGGCATTAATGAACTTAGACATAATGTGGTAGGATGAACTTGCCTGAGAGGGCTCAAAGGAATAGATAATTCATGTAGTTCCTGGTCCAACAGACTAGTGCCTCCTTGATGATAACACTGGATAAGTGGCCTTCAGCCCAAAATAGTCTAGACAGAAGACATCTAACTAATTGTATTTTAAGTGTGACATGCTATTGGATTAAAAGTATGTACTAACATTTTTGCAACTGGTGTAACTGCTGCACTATTTTCTTTTAAGTGATTAATGAAATATTACCGTATAAACATGAAAAAGATTCTGACCTCCAGCTAAAGGAGGTCATACACTGGAATTTTACTTTTCAGAGTTACTATCAGACACTGGAATTTTATTTTTCAGAGTTATTGAATATGTCTTGCTACCTCAGCTGACCAAACAGATGCTAATTTTTGGATTGAGATGTTAAAGGAAGGTCTCAAATTAAAAGTGGGTTTCGTTTGTTTTGGTTTGTTTTTCCATTGTGTCACACTGTTTGGTTACTGTTTTACATACTTTGTGTTTTGGTAGTGTGTTTTAAAACAGAACAGTTTCTCAAAGAATACGAAATAAATGCTGAAGTTTGTAGCATTCACTACTATGCCTATGCTGTAATTTGAGATGCAGTTAGGTAGTAAGACCTTCATAAACAAACTGTTCCTGTGAGTGCCAGCTCCGATGATCCGTGTTGTGAAAAGTCTCCCTTTAGTTGCACTTAAAAGTTGAAACTAGAAATATCAGCCAGATGTCTCTAAAGGAGAAAAACCTAGTCATTAAATGCTTTGATGACAAGAAGCAAGTGATACTCATAACATTAAATCACTACAAAGAACAGAATATATAAACAGTATCATCATCCCTTATGTTGGTTATGGCTACTTTTTAAATAATATGAGGTTTTGTATCATGTTTTCCCACAGTACTGCCAGATGAGAGAGAATTTCAACATGCTGCTAAAATGAACAATTTGGATACCATGGAAAAACTCTTTAAAAAGAATGTAAACATAAATGCTGTAGATACTGTGAGTATAAGGTGCCTGACAGATGACTGCTGTGAAGGGTGACTCCTTGGGGCTGCATGGGGGAATGCCAGCATACCCCCTCAGCTGCAGGAGTGAGGCTGCAGAAGGGCCCTCTAGGACCTGATGAAGAAATAATTTCATGTAGCCATTATGGACACTGGGAGTTGTACAGCTTAACTCTCAGGTTTCAGTGTCAGTGTATCACATTAGGAGCTAAGGACTTCTCAATTCTGCCCCTACACTAATGTTTCCTCAGAGCTCTTTGGTGACTAATTTCTCAAGTTCTCCATCTTTCTGAGTGGGATGACTTTACCTCACAGTCACTTTAAGAATGGATTCATGCTGCTAATGTTACAGATTTCTGGAAAGAAGTATTACTCTTTGGTTTGCATGGAGACTGTGGGAGCATTCTACAACGTCCTCTGGCTCCAGCCTAAGCACAGAGTCCAGATTTACCCTAGATACACAAAAATGCATCTCCTATGCTGTCTTCAACACCAGGCCTAAAATCTGAGATGTATACTTCACAGTAGCTAAATAAAGCACTGTGTTTCACATGAGAGGTAGTTCAACAGCAGCCAAGCAGTCATTATATTAATCTGGGAGTTTTGTGTAACAGCGTCCTCTCAATGGCTACATACAAATCATCTACCCCTGAGTATCCAATGCTATTTATTCTGGGTTCTGAAAAAATTTGCCTCCCATGCCCACATGTATTTTCCCTCACTGGGGAATATAGAAGATATTATAGTGCATTCCTTGATTTGTTTATGAAACAGACAAGGAGACAAACATTTCCTCTGAGCACACTTCTCTTGAATACTGAGAGTATCAATTGCATTACACTCTAAAAGGTCACTTTAAAATAGTTCTTTCTTCCTCCTTGCTTTCCAGAATTCAGGAAGTTAAACTAAATACATTTTCAGTTCATTAGTTTGAAACTTTTCTCTGTCATCCTTAAATTAAATCTATAGTATGAGAGAGTTACTAGCATAGCTGCAGAGGTGTTGTGCTTTGATTGATTATCCTAGTAGGGAGGTAGCTTATGCTGGCAAAACCATTTGTTTTGTTAATGTTGATTATTCCTGCCCCTGTGCTCTCAAGCCAAATAAGAAAGGCTATCAGATTATGAGCTTTTTGACAGTACTCTTTCTATAGTATAAGAAGCTTTTTTCTGACATAAATATACGTCATAAATCCCACCTTTTCATTCCTTTTGGTGCATATGATTGTAAATTTAAATTTATACAAGTCAGGTGAACTTCAGAGAAGCTAAGAAAACAAATCCAAACTGACTTTTAAAATTATTTGATTAAATCTCTTAGACATCTTTGTATGGAAACTATTAGGCACTAATGTTAAAGCCGGTTATACCCACTTTAACTGAAAGCAAAACTCTCCAATAAAATTTGATTCAATTTAACAAATTTCTTTTAAATATATACCACAGATTACTTTATGGAAGTCTTCTTGAGAAGCACTGAGCCCATTCACCTCTATAAATTACTCACTGTTTGCAAGGTGGTAGCTTTCATTTACGTAGATGATGACTCAGTATGGGAAGGTGAGTGAGGGAGAGATCTTGGCTTGCATTGCACAGGTTTAGCCAAAGGCAAGGAGGATACCAAAAGCAAGTCTAACTGTGTACATACAGACCTCAGCTATTCAAACTACACCATGCAATAAAATAATAAACAAGGATGCTTCTTGTACTGCATGCACCACTCCTATGCAGTGTTTGGCTACTTAATCCCATTCTGACATTTCAGTGAAAGGACGTTACTACGTAGACAAACAAAATCATTCTGTTTTTACAAGAATTCTCTAAGATTACTATCTAAATTCTATCCAAAGAAATAGAAGGAGAAATATGAAATAGTATATATTAGCAGGTACATTTGGTAACAATCAGAAAACTCCAAAATTTGATTCACATGTATAGGAATTCCTTTGAGTAAAAGCAGATGATTTTCTTGTGCTCCCAATTGTGCAAAAATTAAGAGCTTGCAGTAAAAACTCTGTTTATTTTAGAACTGCACCTATTTGTATGAAAAAAGCATTTTTAGAGGAAAAATATATTGCCCAAAGTACTGATAACTTGAATACCTGAGTGAGCACAAGGCACCTCCCTTGGCCAGGTCACAGTGTTTACGTAATACAGCCAAGGACATTATTTGCCTTGTGTGCTGCAAGAGCACACTGCTGACTCATGTTCAACTTAGTGTGCACCAGGACCCCCAGGTCTTCCTCTGCCAAATTGCTTTCCAGGCAATTGTCCCCAGTCAGTACTGATGCCTGTGGTTGTTCCTGCTCCTCCTCCTCAGGGGCAGGACTTTGCATTTCCCCCTGTTGAATTATGTTACGTTCTTGCCAGGCCATTTCTCCAGCCTGTCAAGGTTTCCCTGGATGGCAGCACACCAATACAGTCTATCAGCCATTCGTCCCAGTTTATTATCCAGTTTGCTGCGGGTGCATTCTGCCCATCATTCAGGTCATTAATGCAGATGTTGAATAGCATTCCCACGATGGATGTCTAGTGCATTGCTTGTGACTGGCCTCCAGCTGGCTTGGAAGGTTTTTCAGGGCAGACTTTTAGGCCACAGCCACAAATTTTACTGAAGCCTAGATTTATCTTATTGCCTACATACCAGGTACATATTCCATATCGCCCTCCACTGTTTTCCACTGCAATTTCTGCGAATATGGGAAAGACTGGTAAAGTGGAGTGAGTCCCATGCAGAGCCTCTAGAATGATTACAAGTGCAGAACAGGGTATACGAGGAGGTGTCCTAATATCCAACCTAAACCTCCCTTACACAGCTCCATGCCATTTTCTCTGGTCCTGCCAGGTCAGTGCCTGCCTCTTCTCTTCCCCTCATGAGGAGGTTGTAACTGCAATGAGGGTTCCCCTCTGTCTTCTCCCGGCTGAACAGACCAAGTGACCTCATTTGCTTCTCATATGGTTTCCCCTCAAGGTCCTTCATCATCTTTGTGTTCCTCCTTTGGACACTCTTTAATAGCTTTATATGCTTGAATTGTAGCACCCCAAACCGCCCCCAGCACTTGAGGTGAGGCCACAGCAGCTCAGAGTTGAGCTAGTGCTTTTGTTTTTAAGATGTTCAAAACAGGGTTAGTTTCTTCCTATAAGAGAAAAAGTTTTTAGAGAATTTGAGAGGTGAGTCTAAATGGAAAATTATGGTGACTCATGGAAGTATATTCATTGCATATTGTCACTTGAAATGTCATCCACTGCACCCAGGACTATCTATCTATGTGGTTTCTGGAGAGAGAAAATAATTTCCAGGTAGGACTTCATCCCTCCATCATAAAATGGGATCAGTCCTTCTCTAGAGATGCCAGACCTTCTGTGAAGAAGTCAAACATTTATCTAGGTCTTGCTCTATTGCATTTAGCTTAATTTAAGTGAGATGAACCCCACCCACACTGTCAGGTGTTCATACTGCTTTTCTAAAAGCCTACAGATTGGAACCCACTAATACACTGAATCAATCAAAAAGATTTAAAGAAATTTGCCTTGAGATATTTTGGTGGTAATTTCTACCTTTGTCATTTTATTTGAAGCATGGCCTGACAGTGATTCATCTTGCAGCCTGGACTGGAAATCTAGATATAATGCGAAAATTAGTTAAAGCAGGTGCTGATCAAAAGGCTAAGAATGAGGTTTGTTGATGAAAAATTTTTACCAACCCTAAACATGTTTATGTTGGGAAAAAAATCAAACATTCTTACAGACTGACTTATCATTTTTTCAGGAAGGAATGAACGTACTGCATTTTGCAGCACAGAGCAACAGCATTAAAATAGTTGATTATTTCCTCCAAGATCTTCATCTGAATGACTTGAACAAACCTGATGGGGTACAGTGCATTTCTGTTTATTTCTTTGATGTTATGAGGCTTTTGTTTTGGGGGAAACAATCTTGATTTGGGGAATTTCAATGAATTTTAGTTTATTGACAGTTACATATACTTTGAATTACTGATTTGGATACTGAGAAACAGGTAAAAGAAACAGCCAGACGAGCCCTAGGGGCAACACCTTTCCTCCCTCTTTGCCATTTCAGTTGGACTGCAGACACCCTCTGCTGCCCTTGCTTTTGCTGCATGAGATGCTCAGTCGTGGTAAGGCAATGGGAGGCAGAGGAGGTTGGGTTCAGTGCCCAGTCATTTCCTTTTTTTTTCTGCTTTTGCTTCTCACTATTTTCCTCTGCTCCAGAAAGCTTCTTGAATGGGCTGCAGTCACCTGTGGGTGACTGTACCTTCCGCTGTGTCTCCTCCCTTGAATCTTCTTCTGTTGCTGTATCTCCCCTTGTGCATCCTTCCCACAGCAGTGCCCAACCACTCTTACATACATTTTCACAGAGGCATCATTTGGTTCTACGATGGGTTAAGTGTTGGCACATCATGAGGCGGTTGGGTCCACTGTGAGCCAGCTGGAAATGTCTGACGGGGCAGCCTCTGACATTTCCCACGCAGCTCATCTTCACAGACCCCTGCCCCTACCAGAACATGCCAGTTATGGCCAACATGGCCATGTTTCATCAGTGTAGAACACAGAACTGTACAGCCATCCTACAGCTGTGCACTGACTCTCAACAGTGCCTGGTCCTCATCAGGTTTTCTGTGCTTTTAATTTCCACAGTCTTGTGGAATCTTGTTTTGAAATGCTATGTAGATAAGTCAGATATTTTAGCTTTACATGAGGAAAACTTACTCCTCTGAGATCTGACACCTAAAGAACAAATCTCTCCTTTTTTTTCTTCTAAGTTTCTTGACTTTTATTGACTCAAGGGTGCAAAATTCTGAATTCTTTTTACAAATGACAAGTCTGACAAAATAGAGTTAATTTAACAAAACATTCCTTTGAAGGTTTAGGCCCTGGGAATGGAAAGGCGAGGAAGGACCTTCTCAACCACCGGTTGAGGTTGCATCACAATTCTCTACTAGGTGCTTACATTTTTTTCTAGACATTTCTATAGGCACTACCAGGCATGATGTGAAGCCATTTTACCTAGCTGGTTATATGCCTTACTATCTTGAACAGTGGTATGGTTTTGTGTCAAGATAACTTTCTGCAGTAGAGTTCGTAAATGGTTTGAAAAGTTTTTGTTAGTTTCAACACTACCAAAACCCCCTACAATGTACAGTGCTAAATTCAGGCCTCCTGGATGAAACTTCTGAGATACGTCGGTTTTGGTCGCTGTTTCCAGAATTTGGTTCAAACTCACCCGTGGAAATAAATTTTGCCATTTCTTTACTACCTGTTTCTGAGCATCCTCAGACTTTTAATGACACAGTTATTTCAATTAATATTTTCATACTAATAAAAAATAGGATTAAAATATTTTGAGTGTATTTTCCACTTTTTCACCATTTCTAAACAACTTTTATATATTTTATTCAGGATATGAAAGATGTATGATCTGTTTGTACACACTTAGTGTAATTTTAATTACTGCTCTTCTATGTATCTTCTACTATTGTGTTAATCTCCTTAGTCATATGATATATAAATTTTTATGTAGGATTCACATATACTTATGCATGCCATATATCTAGTAACTAGAAGTATTTCTACTTTCTGTAACACTATGTTTCTTTCCATAATTGTTTTCTAGAAAGGTAAAAAGCCATTTCTTCTGGCCTCTGAAAAAGGCCATGTTGACATGATAAAAAATTTGATTGCTCTGAAGCTATTTACATCTGAAAAAGATGAGGTAAATGTTTATTTTCCACAGAAGTACAACTACAAATGTGCTTATGAAAAATTATTTTGTTTCACTGTGATTATTATACAATCAAATATCTGAGTGTGCTGCACAGAAGTTACAGTGATATAAGGGACCAATAAACATATGATGATTCTTAGTCATAAAGGGAAGGCAGTGGGATGATTACCAGGAGGCTTTTCCGTACACATTCATAATTTATGCAAAGCAAGACTAGCATATGCTGTCTGTTGAGAGAAGTAGGGAAGCCTGGTGATAAAGGTGTCAGCTTCTTCTGGGAGATCATATTTCTCAGTATTTCACTCTGTCTGTGTCCGTGTGTGACTGTGTGATCAATTTTTCAAAGGTGTTTAAAAGCTTCAGGATGAAAATAAACACCTATAAATTCTTTTTCAGCGGTACCTTAACACTTCAATCTGATTGAGTTTGCTTTGACACTGTATTTTAAGGTATCTTCGTAATTTTCAAAGTGTGGTCTTAAATTTATTTTTCCTTGCTTTACTATTTCTAAAATGAGCAAGTTAGTATTTCTCTGCATCTGAGGCATTGTAAGACAACTGCAGTAAAAATTGTGAATATGTCAGATACTGCATTAACAGAACACTGTAAGAAAGCACTCAGGAAGTGATGTTGGATTTTTTGGTTTTCTGGTAATAGTTTAAAAGCTGCAGTGCCACCCAGAGCTCTGCTGTGCTAAGCAGTTTATCAGCAGAGGTTGGAAGATAGTGTTGTCCCAGATATCTATCAGGTTAGAGGTGTTGACAGCACCAGGAGGTAAATGCTGTGGTCCTTCCTGCAAATTAGGTAAGAAGCCAGGACAGAAGCTCATCTCCTGGGTCACCAAACTAAATCACACTCTAACCATCAATGGTAAAAAGGATTCCCACATCTTCCCACCCAATGCTGTGAATGAAAAACTGTTCTGGACTCTCATTTTTCTGAGAGTTAGGATTCTTCTAAATTTTTTAGGCATTTTTATACTATTTTGTATGCTTCCATTTTCTTTTAGTTCAAAAGCTGCTGCTCTGCCTGAAGTTGTTAGTTGCTTCTTTTTGCTTGGTGGTGTGGTGTTTTGGTTTTGGTTTTGTTTCTGTTTTGTGTTTCTTAATTTCCTGGAAAGAAATTGCACTGATGGTGACAGAGATCAAAGATTGTGATGTTGATATCAAAGCCATGACAAATTTCTATGCTCTGACCCAGGCTTTTTACTCTTTAAATCAATGGTCTCAGGGGCTCAGTGTAGTACCCACCCTTGTGGGAACCAGTACCTGAAGGTTTCTTCTGGTTCAATTGTTTGGAGTTAGAATTTCAGCTCTTTTTTCTGGTATACACTGAAGTTTTCAGACAACCAACTAGATCAGACTACATCAAAATTAGACTGAATCTTGCCACAAGCTGTGTGCAGTTGCCTCCCTCTCCTTGTATGTAAGAAAGACTTGCATGTAAAAGACCAAAGGCATTTTGTTGGTTTTAGTTAATGTCTTTATTCTGGATTTTAAAGTATATTATTTGATGTTTTAATTTCAAGGAGGGAAACACAGCATTGCATTTAGCAGCCAAAAATGGTCACAGTGCAGTTGTAGAAATTCTGCTTGAACAATGGGAGGAAATAAATGACCTCAATCAGGTAAATACACTAAACTGTTGAAAGAAATAAAGTTAGAGATTTGAAAAATTTTCTAAAAATTCAAATTTGAAAGGAAGAGATGTGGCACTGAAGAGACTTCATTAGTCTTCCTGGTTTCCTAGTAACTTTGCATCCTGTTTCCTAGTTCCTTGTCCAATAAATTAACCTCCCTAAATTATCCCTCCTTCAGTGTTTTCCTCTGTCCTCTATCCCTTACACACATCCTCCCCTGCATTTGGCAAGCTGTTGCATAACTACTGGCAGAAGAGAACAGAGGAAGGCCTTGACCCCCTTGCTTTCTGTCATCTAGCATTTTTAACCGTGTGATCCCATTCCTTTTAACATCTCACTTTTAAGCTCTTCTGGTGCTTTGCAGCCTATTAATTGAGCCAGTTGGACTTGCATACCAAGCACAGCACCTCAGCAGAGGTAATTTGTATCTTGTCCATCTGATCTCAGTTGCACAAAACTGGCTGCAGACACTTTCCTGTTGCTGAGCTCAGCCAGCATATTCATCAATTGTGTATTAGCTGGGGCAAAATTTGTAACTCCTAACCAAGGCCCTCCTCCTCTTCGTTTATCAGTGGCAGACTGGTAAGTTGAGAAGTTCACTCTCATCCAACTTGTCTGCTATTTTCAGCTGTGCCTGTTGTGAGGCTCACAAGCCTCTTTGAAATGTGGAGCCCTTGCATTTTCAAGGCTTGTCTAAGAATGTTGCTTCTGCACAAGGAGTTTGTGCTGCTTGTGCCCCTGTCTTGGCATGGCTAATGGTGTGACCTTCCCATCCAGCTGGAGATGCTGTGATCCGTGTATGAACAGATCTCTCTTCCCACAGCATGAGCAAAGTACTAAAATATATTGTTTACCAGAATAACATCAGGATTTTAAGCAAAGAAAAATTAGGATTTATTGATTATTTTGTGATTGTTGAAACACCAGAGTAACTTTCATTAAACCTTTGTGTATTTTAGATGTTGAGAAGCAGGAATTAGATAATTGTGTATTAGATAAGCTGATGTATCCCATTTTATAGAGTCGCTGTGGAGACATGAAGACTCCTTCATTGTGAAAAGATTTGGAAAAAATATGAAACAGGATTATTTCTGCTTAAAGTTCTCCATATAGCTAGCACTGGGGGTTGTGATTTTGTCAGAAATCCATGGCATTGCACTGACAGAAATTGGAACTGTATGTACTAGTGTGGTAGTGGTGTTTCCTGCTGTTGAATGGCAACAATTGCTGCCCACCAAAAAAAGCATGATTAATATTTTTAGAATAGTTTTCTGTATTGTAAACTTTACTATACATCTGTCCAGATAAACATCATCTTAACTGCTGGTGAGTAGCCATGTCCTTCAAGATTTGGATGGGCCTGATGGAGCCTACTGGGGTGTTTTGTGTCTCAGTGTTGTAGTCACATCTCTTAAATTGGAACAGACATTTTCTCTCTTTTGGTCTAGGATGGAGAAACTCCATTTTACTTGTCTGTTGAGGGAGGTCATGAAAAATGTGCTGAACTCTTACTGGAGGCAGGGAGTGACATCAATGTTTCAACTCAGGTATGTACACAGCATCCCTCCTAGTGGGGCATACTAGACTGTGAAAAGGACCTTAATAGCAAAGGATATTTGCTCTTTTTCTTTTTTTTAAGCAGTTAAAAAATAGAATGGGGAATGTAGAGAGTGCTAACAGAATAAAACCAGTGTGGAAGTAAAATAACATTAGCTTTATTTGATGGAATGCTGTGGTGGAGCTTTTAATTTCCTGTATGCCTGCTAGTACAACGTGACCAGAAAATGTGACCAGCGAGGATAACTGAAAATCCTCCTTTTTGGCAGTGGTTGTGACTGATCTGATGACAAACTTGTTCTGTACATGTGATTCCTGAGCTGCAGTCCAACTCATATCTGCTGAATGGCCTTGGCTAGCCTGCTGCAAGAAGTTTATGATTCCAGCAGAATGAGAACTTGTTTGTTTAAGCAGAACTATTTTGTAAAAATTAATTTTAAAATTTATTTTATATTAATTAATTTTTCTATTGATTTATTAACTGTTCTATGGATTTACTGGTTAATGTAGCCATACTTGCTTGGTAAGGGTCTAACAGACTAACTAACAGAATAGGAGACATTTTGGCATTGTTGTTGTCCATGGCACAGTATAGATGATGATGCTGATCTGTCTCTTTTTTAAGAGAAGTTGGATGGGGCCATGGGATACACGTGTTCTTTAGTATGTTTGTTGTAATACAGTAAAATTGGGAATTTCCTTCACTGTTGACAAAAACATCATGCCAGCTGCTGATGTCCTTCATTTTGTATCATTTTGTCAAAGGGTTTTATTGGTGGAGGGGATACTAAGACAAATTTAAACACAAGATTTCCTGATATTTATGCCTCTCTTTAATACTGTTTTTTCAGCAATAGAAATATAAGTTTTTCTGTCTATCAAATTCCTTTCAGAACAAGAGCAGTGCTTTGCAGGTTGCAATTCAGAATGGACATGTATCCTTGGTTACTTTTCTTATTGATAAGAATATTGACCTGGTTCCTAAACCTGAGGTGAGTGTTTATCAGAATAACACTTCTGCTGCTGCTCAGCCTGTCCTGTCTTTCCGTGGGAATTCAGACAGCTGAATGAGATTGAGTAGTTCCTTGAATTTTTTCCCAAACACGCTATTATTTGGTTTCTAGATATTGGTTAGCCACACACACAGGCCAATAGAGACAAGATCCTGTTGTCAGCCCAGTGAGGGCCTGAGCAGGCTGGAGCAGTGTGGAGTGGACACCACCAGGCTGCACCAAGGGCCAGGCATTCGGAGAAGGAGAGCGAAATGCCCTGCTTGAACCTAGCAGTAGTAATGCCATGGGCAAAGAGTCAACATGATTTTGAATAAAGATAACGAAAATGTAAATAAACACTTCAGTGCTTTCACCCTCTGCAGGTAAATGCACCCTTGGTGCCTTCAAAATCTGCATGCCAACATTCTTTCTGATTTAAAAAGAAAGACGTATTTATATTACCCAAATTCTCTCTCAGTTTAGATATTACAGATATTTGAGATTTTCTATGAATAAGAAATTATTTTCCACTTCTACATTACAGGATGAAAATAGAATCTGGGCTTCATTAATTATGCCATGATCACTGGCCTCTTGCAGAAAGCTGTCAAGGAATAACAATTTATGTTGTGCTTGTTATGATTTAAAGGTCAGGCAGTTGTTGTGCTGCTTGTTCTCCTTAGCTTTCTGCAGCAGAAGCAACTCAAAAAAATTTTGAGTTCCAAAAAATTTCAAAAAAAATTACAAATTTCAAAAGAATTTCCAAATTTCCAAAAAATTACATTTTGCAAATGTTTCCATCATAATGTTGCATAAGAGTTTGCTTTATTTTTCTGTAGCTCAGAAGAAATGTCTGTGTTTTATAAAAACACTGAACTGCTACCTGGCACCATGAATGGTACTAGTATGGAATTATTCTTTAGTTGTATTTCACAAGAAACTGATCCATCACAGGTTCAATATACAGAGTGTTCTTACCACCTAGTGTGGATTTTGAGTGATGTTGAATCTGTGCCTTGGTTATATTATTTCATAATCACTCAAAAAAAACCTCTGTCTTACTAATTGTAATTTGTCATGCTTTATAAATATGACAGTAAGTCACTTCAGTATGAAGAACATTTCCAGCAGCAACCCATGACAAGGGTTTGTTCTTGGAAAGTAGATTTCGACATCAGTTTACCGAATACAGAATGAGTCTGTCTCCAGGCCATTCAACAAAGGGCAAATCCACTTCTCTGAGGAAGCAGGAACATTACCCTGATCTCTCTGCTGTCAGGATAGCAGCACATCCCAGGCAGGAACACAGGAGGAGTGCCTTGCTGCATTCGTAAGTGGTGTCACACTGATGCACACCCCATGCACTCAGCATTTCCAGTCTTCTCAGCTGTATTTGACTACCCACTTCTAGGTGGGAGCAGGCTACCACCTCTGGTATAACTCCACACATCCAGCTGTGTTTTCTGCAGTGTTGAGCCTCTGCTAGAGCATGTCACCTTTGCAAGTTGTTTGCATGAGCTTGTAATAATATTCCCAAATATTACAATTTATTATTTTCCCTCCACAGCAGAGGAATTCCCCTCTCCATTTAGCAGTCCTCAGTAATAATCTACGGGTAGTAAAAAGCCTTTTGGATGCCAATCACGACATAAACTCCTTAAATCACGTAAGAAAAGCTGGGAATTTACACAGCTTTTTTGGTAAAGGGGAGATTATGTGGATTTTGCTTGAATTTTTTTTTCTTTATGAGCACAGGGTACAAAAAATAGGATGGAAGGGCAGTTCCCTCCTAATCTTTTTGTGTGTGTACATATGTATTAGTCACTGGTACATGCTGTGCTAGTATTGTTTGAGCAAGATAAGGATAGCACAATGCTGTATACTCAGAAAATGATTGGGTAATGTATTGTTCAAGTGTTATGGTTCATGTAATAAATGACAGAAATGTCTAATGGTACTGGCTTCAGAGGGAAGCCAGTGCAGAATGTCATTTGGCAGGAAAGAAGTTAATTTTTCCTTAAAGCAACCCACCACTTGCAGTGTTTTAGATCTGTTACCAAAACAGGGCTGGTAAGACAACGCTGTTAAAGCTATTGCTGAACAATGCTTGCACAGCATCAAGGCCTTCTCTGTTTCACACTCTGTGCCCCCACCTTAATCACCTGGGGTGCTCAGGGAGCTGGGAGAGGGCAGAGCTGAGCAGAGCTGAGCAACACAGCAACACCAAATGACAAGGCCACAGGTCTCTGTGATGCAATCAGTGAGCAGCTGTTAACTGAAAAGATGCTGGTTTGAGCCCATCCACGGACAGCTACACCTGTCTTCCTTACCTTAACCAGGATTCTTCCACCCTGCTTGGTGTCAGTGGTCTTTGGAGGCCTGGTTAGTTGTTGACCAGTTCACTGTAGATCAGATCAATGCACTGCAGATCATATCCACCACTGATGTGTACCATACTTACTTTGGTGCTGTCATGCTTGATGCCGTCTTTGCTGTACAAAACCTCCTGTGATTGTTAATGTCCATTTTTGCTTTTACTATGCTGCATATCACTTTGTGTTGCTTTGCCTGGTAAAGTGATGATAGAAGCACTGGCTTGTGCCTGATCTGGTGTCTTTGGGCCTTACAGTGCCACTCAGGTGTACTCAGGTGACCATCTCATGGAGAAAATCAACAGTTACACCTTTTCATTTCCCCCCTTGGAGAGGTGCTTTGTTGAGAGAGGAAAGAATGGCACTTTCCCCTTCTTCTCCCCCAGGACAGGTCTCTCCAACCTTCTTGTAACACTACTCAGTTCCTTGAATTTCCTTGCATAATCACACTTTTCATACTAGTGTGGGTTGTGAGCACAGCTTAGATTATTGTGAGTAACAATTAACAACT
>NW_005054476.1:42821-48597 GCF_000277835.1 Geospiza fortis | reverse complement strand
CAGGAATGCAATCCCAAGTAATTCATACACCATCTAAAGGAGGGGAGCCTTGCCCACCCTGATGAAGCACAGGGATTTCCTGTCCTTTGCTGGGTCTGGCCCTTGCCTACAGAGCTGACATCCAGTGCCTTCAAAAGAAAGCAAGGGTTTCCTGATCAAGGAGCATGCAAAGGGACACCGAGAAGCTCCGAAGCCACCATAAGTGAAAACTCCCTTAGTTGGAGGCGTCACACCTTTGCTTAACCAGAGACCCAGCCCTCAAATACAATAATTGTGCCTGAACTCAAGAAGAGATGATGGAAGTAGATGTTGATTTGCTTAGAAAGAGAAACAGCAGCTCCTGCTGAGGGGCAAAAGGGGGAAAACTCAAAAGAGGCAGCCTGGCCTGTAGCAGGACAGGAAAGGGAAAATACAAGAATGACAACAGAAGCAAAACTACCCGGTGTTCATCTCTGAATGACCTCTTAGATAGGCAGCAAGGTAAACACATAGCTGCCTGGCTGTTCCAGTGTTGGGAAGGTAGGGAAGCTCAGGGGAGTCCACCTCTAGGGACTAAGGGCTTGACAAAGTGATCATACAGAGACAGCCACTCACAGGTCTCTGGAGATGGCTCTTACAGAGCATGAATGCAAAGTGTCTCCTCAGAGAAGATACTGCAAACCAGCAAGGCAAATAAACTAGCACAGAAGGTATCCAATATCTCTGAGGGAGTGGTAGCAGAGTGGACTACAGTGACCTGACAACAACTAGGTCTCCAAAAATCTGAGTGACATCCAGTCCCTGTGGTCCATATGGCAGAAGATTGTACAGAGCTCACATACACTGGCTCCTGACCATGACAGACTCCAATGGTCCAGCTGTGTACAGACAGGCCTGCCCCCTGTGGCACTTCAAGGAGAATCCCTCTTTCCCCTCCCCATCAGCCCTACATCTCAGCCGTCCATCTCAGTGGAAAGACTGTCCCAGCAGACCTGTTGAGTCCCATTTGGGGCACTGTGGCTCACTGCTGGGGAAATGCAGCTTGGACTCCCTCATGACATGCAGAGGTGCTCCCCACAATAGCAACAAGGATGAGTCTTGAGAAATCTGTGGTTCACCCCTTCCCATTGTTCATTTTATTGCTAGAGATTAATTCATACACATTTTTGTGGAAGACAGGGGCTGTCATTTGTGGTTGGAGTAAAGTATAAGGACAAGACTTTCTGGTCACATAAACCAGAGAATTTTAAAAATTCTATAAATTTTTAAAATTTATACATTTCTTCATTTATTATTACTTCTTCATAAATTTTATAAATTTCTTCAACACATCTTTTAGAAATATTTTGCACTTTGTCTCTAGCATGCCAGAAATTGCCTACAGTAGGTAGTTACGTATCCCTAAATTTCTGCAGGAAAGAAAGTAAGGGTGTATGAATAAAAAAAGCCCCTTTTTATTTATGGGAATAAAAAAGTGAGGTGAATACATGAGATTTTGTGATCATAGTGTGAACTGTAAAATTAACTAATGAGACTTTTAATGTGGAACACTGAGTCTGGTGTTTCTTAGTGTGCAAACTATAATTAAGATATAAAGGCCAAAGAAGTTCTCTAACCAGACCTACAGAATGTATACTTGCAATGTCAGAGAAGCACTGGCGCAAAACTTTCATCTTAGAAGGGTAATGTGTCCCAAGAAACATACTAAGAAACATTCCTATATATGCAGGGCTTCCACAATTACTCCATTATTTGCTGCTGTGTTTCACCCACAGATGTCTGGATTTTCTTACTCTAATTTCTGTAAAAAATAAATAAATACATTTGGGTATATGTAGCTATGTAGAGACTATACAACCCTCCTTTCAGACTCAGATATTTACTTGAAGGTGAATGCCATTTTATCTGTATTTCTTGTAAATAGTTTGGCCTTGTTTAATGATTTTGTTTTGGGGTCTTTTTGTATGTGTGTTGTTTAAGGTTCACTGAACCCATTATGGAGCAGGTAGACTTCTGCTGTGCATCATGATTTTGTGGTAGGGCCAACTAAAAAGTTCCATTGTGGATGTGGCAAAATGTACTGTTGAAAACTGTGGATATCCAGTTGCCTTGGTATGAATTTTAGCAGGGAAAAGGTTACTTGAGAGGATAATATGGGTGTGGGTTGCCAGACCCATGAAACCCTCTGTCCAAAGCACCTTGCTTCAAGAGGGAAGAGAGAGACTGAGCTTGTTATCTTACAGTACATTAGAGGGGCATAACAGCAACCCTTTCCTGAGCCAGCTGGAACTTCTGCCTGGTTTTCCTGCAGAGATGCCATATGCTGTCTTGTCTGCCTGATACAAAACTGGCAGATCACACAGAAGTTAAATGATTTCCCTCTGTTCAAGGTCACCTCTTGTTGTGAATCTATTTTAGATTCAGCCTGTGAGCATGCTGCTTCTAGGAGTAAGTTTGACTCAATGCATTTATTTCGTGTCTTCAGTTCCAGAGGCAGGAAACTCCTCTACGTCTGGCAGCTGATCTTGGCAATGTGGAGTTGGTGGAAGTGCTGCTGAAGTCAGGCTGCAACCTCAAGACCATGGATAAGGTAAATTGCATTCCTTACACATGTAAGGATTACATTATTTTATTTTTTGTTCTATAATCTTCCATACAGAGGTGCATAAAGCACATGTTGTCAGTTGTGTTTGCTAAGTAAAGCTAACTACAAGGAAGTCTTCTTTTAATATTGTTATAACTGCAGCTTGCAGAGATCTAATGGTTTTGGTGAAGAGCTGTAAAGCTCTCAAGCTCCGTGGTTTGAAGGGTAAACCCTACTTCCAGAAACCTTTCATGGAAAATATGGTCTAGGCTTGCAGAGGGGCAAATGGCCTGTGGCTCCTTGTAACTGCATCTGCAGCCAGGCTCAGTGCCAGGAGATACGCAGCTTCACCAGGGGCAGTGATGGAGAGTTTGCCCTTTAGCACTCCAGGTCATCTGAGAATCATGGTGACATTCCAGATCCATTCGGATGGATACTTAAACCCTGAGATGATGTTCTGCCTGAAAGATAGAAACAAAAATGGTAATGGCTGGAAGAAGTACCAAACCAAAGTTGCTGGGGAAGTGCTTTTGAAAGGACAGAGTACCAAACCCAGTATTTAAATATTTGCTAAATTTCTGCAAGATTGAATGTTCCCTTTTACACTGTTACCACTTTTCTTAATATTCTCTATGACTGAGTTGAAGGATTTGATGTTTATTATGAGCAAAATCTTGCCCTTTTGTAACCCGAAAAAGTAACTTTCCTGCAGAAAAGTGTCCTGATGAGAAATGAATCTTTATGGATTAGAATTGTCTTGTTTTGCCCCGGGCTGATATGAGGCTTGCAGCTCTGCATGGGGGTTGCATGGTTGGTATGTTTTGGGATGCTGAGGTAGGATGCTGCATTGTAGTTAAGCCTTTCCATTTAGAATCATGCCTACACTTGCCAAAGGGTTACAGTACTCATAGGGACCAATCCAGAATGAAATCTTGTCCACTTTCAACAGCACCTTAGCCGCTGGGAATTTTTTTTCAACATATTTGTATTCCAAAGGCAGACACAAAAAATTTCTTGTTGCCTATGACCTTAAGCACCTGCAAGACTTTGAGCGAGTCAGTGCCCTTGTATTACAGCAACACTGATAGAGCTTATTGTGAGAATTTGGCTCTGAGCCAGTACAAGTTCTGGTACAAGTCACATTTCTGCATTCTATTTTATTTCTTGAAGTAGCTTTTTCCTTGCCTATTTGCAGGACGACCCCTGAGACCATGCCACTGCTGGGAACATATGCAAGTACAGTGCCCTTTGAACTGAATTGGTGCTGAGATGCCAAAAATGTTACTGTCCTTGCTGAACAGTAGGCAGGAAGAAGGGGAGTCTGCTTTGATTGCACAGTATTTTTCTGGCCTCCATGCCCTGGCAGCAGTACTCAGTCTCCAGAGAATGCCATGCATCTGCTCCTGTCAGAGGTCAGGAAATGCACTCTGTCTTTGTGAGTGCAGAGAGCTCCCCATGTGCAGAGTGCTGTGCAGCATATGCATGCAGGATGCCAGCAGTGTCTACACTAGCACAGGGGGACAGAAATACCCCCCTTACCCACTGCTCTCTCTTCCTCTGTGAAATGCAAAGCAACTCGCCAGAGCTGAGCCCAAGGAGTTCTTGTGGTCTCTGGACTCTTCACGTATAAAATATGCCTATGCCTAAAAGATTTAATGAAATGTATGTTCATTGGCTTCCATTGTGATGCTCTTCTAAAAACAGGTTAATTAGAATGATCTTGAGCACAGCTAGGAGCTAGAACTCAAAAGGTGTATATTAGGGAACTTTATCTGGGGAACTGAAATACCTTATAATTTAATTAATGAACTTTCTAATTAAGGGATTGGCTTCTTTTAGATCTAATTTTTTAGAAATGCCTAGCACTTGTTATGTGGAGAATAATCATAATATTTAAATCCCAGGCAGTTGCACTCAGTGCAGATCTCCTGAAAAAAGACAATTGCAGAGAAATCCCTTTAGAGCCACCATGATGCCTGTGCATCACAGTGAAGTGCTGATAGGAGAGATGGGTTCAGGTAGACTGAGCAAACCTCTACAGCTGGTGTTGCAGCAATGGCTTCGAATAACTGTGACTCCTTCTATACCCATGAAGTATCAGTCTGCAGTTGTGCTCCTTTCAGCTCTAATCAGAAAGTAATTTTCTTTTTATTCTGTGAGCCACCTTCTCTTGCCATCTAAAACAAGGGACAGGTTTGCCCTTTAAGTTGGAGATTTCCAACTTTGCCAGCCTATCCATCTGAAATGCCAGTTTAAGCATAGCATGGAAATAGACGGTATTTGTGGTAGTTTGAATGTGGATGCAGTGACTGGAGTGTGCAAGCCTACCGGTTTGAAGTATGCAGGTCTGAGGGCAGGTTTCTGAAAGCAGCAGTACCTCATCAGAATTTTTACTGGGGAGTTTAGTGTGTGAGAAAACTGACCACCTCTGGGCTGAGGTGATACAGCTTATGCAGAGCATGGGACTTTGATTGTAGCTACCCAAAAGCCATAAAAAAGGGATGGGGTCTGTAAACAGTCCCTGTGTTTTTCTTCTATGACACATTTACCCAAGATTATGTTCTGACTCACTGTCCTGCTTTCAGCATGGGAAAACTCCACTAGCCACAGCATCAAGGAGCCATCATGCCCTCATTGTAGATAGGATCATTAAAGCAGAAAGGTATTTTACCATGAAACAGGTAAGAGTCATCTTTCATTAAACACAATATACCTAAGCTAAGGGAAAAGCCAATTCTGATTTTTAGGTGTCTTTTGGCTGAAGTGGTTCCTTTTGGCAGGCAGTAAGATTGGCCTTGATAAACAAAAGTTAGGATTGGGAATGGGAAAGTCTCTAGCCCATCCAGACTTTATTCCTGACTAGCTGTAAAACTGTAAGCAGATCTTAGCACTTTCCTGCCTTGTGCTCTACACATAAAGGGATGGAGGGAGATTCTAGGCCAAATCCAAACTGTGCCATCAGTACCATGGCTGGGATAACATGGATCCATGTTGATTTCTGGATCCTTTGGTACAGTAAAATCTGTGCTTGAAAAATAGCAGAGTGGAGATGTCTGTGATTCCTTTGCTAGCAAGAGCTCAGCTACTTCAACAGAAGCTCCCTCTTCTTTCCCTTGTGTGTTAATTATAAAATTAAATCAATGAGAAGGAAAAGAAGTTCACAACAAATGTGAATGACATGGCTTAGGTTGTCTGAACTTCTCACCTTCTTTC
>NW_005054476.1:10929-42801 GCF_000277835.1 Geospiza fortis | reverse complement strand
TGAATTAGCCAAGTGTATAAGCATACAGATCCTGTCCCAGAGCAGGTACAGGGATTAGCTGGTTTTTCCACATCACTCCTGCCCTGAGTGGCCAAATCCATGACACTAATGTTACAGAGCTGGTAAATCACAGATCTAGATTAATTATTGCAAAAAAAGCCTCCATGAACACTCTGTATTGTGCATTTGATTTGCACCAGTTCAGCTGGAATTGTCACGTACACAATTGTTTCTTTTGGTCTAAAGAGGAATTAGAATAGTCTGTTGCCACAGATGACATGACAAGTCTGACAGCAGTAAGCCCATAATATTCTCAACTTCTTGGCATTGTTCACTGATTTTTCTGAAGAGAAGAAAAGGTGTTAAGCAGATGCTTTTCTGCAGAAGCACCAGTGATGTTGGGAAATACAAATGTGTTTGTATCCTGTTGCCTGAAGCTGAGAGCACAGCCTTTGGAACAGCGTAAATCTTACGGCTATAGAATATGATGCTGGTGGTGTTATCATACCTGAACTACAGCATTTTGAATCATTATTTTAAGGACTGCATTTTTGTTACATTCAGCTGACTTGTCATTTGTGACAAAGCATTAGTTACAAAAGGAAATGTCATGTAGCTGAGAGGAAGGGCACATGATACTAAAGTGTGACTGTCATCTCTCTGTTTGCCCTCTTCTCTATTTATCACTTCTACACAACCCTTCCCTATCATTGTCTAGGCTGGGTTTAACTGGATTTGAGGGCAGCTGTTACTATTCTGCCTTGCTGTTACCTCAAAACACCCTTAGCAACAAAGGGAAGCTGTGCTGCTGCAAAGGGGTTTGTTTTGTTTGCCTTAGATTTTTTTCCTCTGCCTTTTTTTGTTTAAATTAAACATCATAAGCAAATGATTTAACCAGAGACACCCTGAAGCTGTCCTGTAGAATGTCCTAAACTTTACCTTGCATATGTTAAGAAGCATGAAATAAAGTCTGCATCAGATGAATGGAACCAAAAATACATGACAATGTTTAGTTGCTGAACTGCAACTTTTTTTTCTCTGAAAGTCTCTCGTGAGGTTAGGAAATAACCCTGCTGTATTTTTCTGAATTTAATTGGAATGAAGCACTTTATGCTTAGTATTTTTAAAATGTGGCCTACTGCCATTTACTTTTTTGCTTAGTATCTGCTTTGTCATCTTCTATCAAATTTGTAAAGAAATTTTTTCCCTTTGAATATTTACTTGAAACAGGACTAGTACATAAACGTAATAAAATACAGAAATAGCTGGAGCATACCTACCTAGGAATGTTCCTGGATACAGCTTAGCTAGGACTGAAATCACTGATTGACATGGTTTTTGCCCAAAAGGTGCCTAAACAAGAGGTAACCCCATCACTCCTGTTCCAGGAGCCCTGCATACGGTAGGAGCATCACTTTTAATCGGGAGGGTAAAATCCATGTGGTTTTGGTTCCTGTCTGATTTTAGTTTTGCAGGAATGAAACCAGATACATGCCCAACACACAAGTGCACTTTGGTGTTTAGGAGTCCCTGTGATAAACCTAATGGCTGATGATACCAGCAAAGGATCTGGAAGTCCACACTTCAGCCCAGTGAAGCTGACAGGGCAGAGGCAGGAACAGGTTGAGCCGGTGCTGTGCCCATGGTGCCTACCCTCTCCCCAGGGAAAGATTAGTGCTTTGAAAAGCAAGAGGAAAGGTTAAGAAGTGTGCCTGAAACCCAGCTGTGTTCTAAACATGACATAGACAGAACCAAGCAGCACAGCACTGCTGACACAACAGTTGCTGTTACTTTGCTTTTGTGTATCAAGTACCAGTGAAAGTGGCTTATTTTGCAATTCACTTAGTAGTACATAGCAACAAACACTGAAACTCTTTGTTTCCGTTCTGTTTCTATGAGCAATACACAGTTCCTTTACAGGCACAGAGTAAATAATCTGTCAGCAGTTACATCTGTACAGGGCCTCACTGAGCAAAGGTTCCCAGCTCTGTTACACAATTTATCACCTGCTTTCTTTTTCAGACACATCTAGCTCATAGTGGTAATGGGTCAGACTTCAGCATGTCCTTCAAACAAGATCACAGCACACAGACCAAGCAAATCCGCTCCTCCCTTTGGAATCTAGCATACAAGCAATTAAAACCCCGTGAATGGAAAAAACTGGCTGTGTTCTGGAAGTTCACAGATGAATAAATGAAAGCTATTGAAGAACAGTGGACAGGTAACAATATCTGAATGGCCAGACACCATATATAGGATAAAAAACCCCCACAAGGCAGTGATGCTATTTAAACTGTGAGTATCCCATAGTGAAGGGGTACCAGCCTTGTTCCCAGTTCCTGGGAGGCAGTGCTGTAGCAGTACAGGACACTCTGTTCTCCCTGTTGGCCTGAAGGAACCTTCCTCTTTGGAGATCAAAACTAGAAGGCATGAGCATCATGGAAGATTCTTGGGGGTTGTGCTGCAAGTGAGGACCTGGGGAACCTCATGACACAGAGCAATTTTGCTCACACTGTCTGCACAGCTGCCATGAAGCAGGAAGTTTCTGGTTTCAGGCCTCTCAAGTGCTGGGAAGATAATCCTTCTACAGCACATATTGTACTTGTTGCTACTACTCCAGGGTATATTTCCACAGCTTGGGGAAAAATGAAAGGAAAATTTAATTTTAAGATGTATTAGGTGTTTTTTATGTCTTAACAGTAGTGTTAGGATAAAATGAATTTTTTTTTAAACTTTTGTAAGCTTCAGTCTTCATTTTGCTGCTGGATAAGAAATGTAATAAAGGTACAGGAGTAAGTTTATAACCTCTTGGAACTTTTAAAGTGCAAAATACACTGTTTCCAGCATATTGAACAAATATTTTGTGTATTGCATACGGAAAAAAAGTTACAAGGAGTATGGGAACAGAGTGTTGCTCATCTGGTTACATGGTACATTGCTGGCTCATCAGAATCCTGTTAAACATCTGTATGAAGATCTGGTGGAAGCAGGACTTCAGCCTTTAGCTGGTAAGTTGATACAGAGCACTTTACAGTGTCCTCTATGAGAGTGCAGTGCCATGCTGAGCTCCCTGCTGGTGCTGGGAAGCTGTGGCCAGGGCAGGAGTGGAGGACACTTTCTTGTTGGGACTGCCCATCCTGAGGGCTGAGGCTGCTTGACAAAAAGCATTTATGTCAGACCTAAGGTTTCTAAAGGAAGACATGTGCAAACCTTGCTTGCCTCATCTCCTGCACACACAGTTAAATTGTGACTGGCCATCCTTCAGTCAGTCTGACCTTGTGAAAAGCAGAGCACACCAATCAAGTGTTTTCTCTTACTTTACAGAGAAGATCAGAGCTTCAATTAGCATGGGTGTGGACTCCAGAAAATGTGTCATTTCATGAGTTCATCAACAAAACATGGCATATATGATGGAATTACATGCCAGAAGGAAAGTGACTTTCAAATATCTTTTAGGGAAACAACATATTTTGAAGTTGCACAACTTTTTCCACCCTAGAAGAACTTGCACTCCTGAAGTGGTTACTTTTTTCTCAAATGCTTGCTAAATAGGAATGTAAAAAATTTAAAAATGAATGACTGACTGGTAGCTTATAACTGCTAAGCAAGATTCACCACTTATAATTTCTACACCTGACCTAACACTGATAAAATAATTCTGTATTGGAAATCTACTTTGTGTTTAATGTGAAATGTAAATAAGATGTTTTCTACATGAAAAAATTAAATTTAGTAAGTGAAAGTTATGTATATAAATCAATTAACACCTGGCAAATAGCTTGGCATGTGGCCTCATTAGGGAATCAGGTTTTTATAAATTCTTGCTAGTATTATGAAAAATCTTTCTACCGCAGTATTTGATTTATGTAATGAAGAAACATAAAAAGGTCATGTGTAAACATCACATGTGGCTGGCTGCAGAATTTTCTATCATGGCATAACACTGTATACATACCCTCAAAAAAGCATTTGATATTTAATACTTCACACATCTAGCAATTATTTACTTATTTCTTGTTTATATCTTGAATTAATACTTGCTGACTATGTTTAAAGGTTTTCTTATTACTGAATACATTTAATATCTGAAAAATTACGTAAATGTCTATTTTAGTGATCTTCTTAATAATAGTGATCTTCTTTTAGTGATCTTCTTAAGCAATAGTTGTATCATGTAGTGGAGGAATTGAATTTCCTTTTCTGTTTGCATATAGCTAGCATTATTTTGTGCTGAATCCTACTGTTTGTACTAAAAAAGTGATCTGTAACTTAGCCTGAAGTCTTATTCCAAACTGCCCTCCTGTTTGCAACCTTCTTTGACTCTGCTGCAGAGCATCCCAGGAATATGAAGAACAGATCAGTAAATCATAAAGTTTTGGAATTAGGGATCTAAAGTACAGATGCTTGGATTCATCAAGTTCTGCAACATTAGCTTGCAAAGTAAAAATGTTTAAGAATTTGATGGATTGGGTACCTCACCTAGCCTAAATTGGACCCTGGGTAGCACCCTGGAGGATGCTACCCTGCTGTTCTCCATTTAAATACACTGTTGCACAATGTAATTAAACTGCATGTCAGCTATAGTTGCATGCATAAGCAAGTAAAAGTGTTTGTAAGAAAAAAAAAATTTTCTCTTGAACATAGATGTTAGCATCATTGGGATTAAACAAGAGATTCAGACAAAAATCACATTGTATCCTTTATTTAAAAAGTGTGCTAAAGATTCCTTAAATAAAAAGTGTTTGTCTTAATAGTAATAAGTTTGGAGGTAGAACAACAAGCTCAAGCTCTTTGTTCCCCTCCAGGTTTTATTATAAAAGCACTTTTACTTAAAAAAAACTTCCTTTTTTAGAAAAGGGTAAAAACATGATACGTACTTTAGGCCTTATTGCATCAAATCTGAGAGGACAGGGAAGTGGTACCTTGATTAAAAACCCCTACTGGTGAGAAAGATAGTCAGTCAACAACTTTTATTGACTGAACACTGGTATGAGTTTGGCTGTGAAGCACTCGCCCAGCTTGTCCTGCAGGTCTCGCAGAGGTGGAGCCAGAAGAGTGAAGCACAGTTCGAGGATACTTAGCAGCAGTGGCTTGTGATATGGTTTGCTGAAAAGTAATCAGATACATCAAAACACTTAATGACACAAAAAATTCACATTAAAATAGCTCTAGGTGAGCTGTAGTTTAAAAAGACCTGCAACCTAGCAAACTGAAATACACTTATCAAGAAAGAAAAGAAAATGGTCATTTAACAGAATAAGTAAGATTTTTTTCTTTCTTATCTGCAATACACTTTTTTAGAATACAAAGTGCTAAACTTCCAGTTAACTAAGTATTTTGAGCTTTTATCACCTCAGTCTTATTTCAAGGTTGGTTTGTTTTAGTATTTTACCATACTGTTTACAATTTTCTACTGTAGTGCCAACTTTTCTTTTGAAGTATTTGCTATAAGGCAGTCCCTGAAAGATCTTTGAAAATAAAAGGTTTGCAATTTTATCAAGAATTAATTTTCTGCCCATAAAACTAGCCACCTTAGTGTAATAAACCATATTTATTCTGCTTTTTATCAAGGTAAATTCTCTTCCCTCTCAAATTAACTCAAGACAAATACTTAAGATTTTTATTTACAGAACTGGTATACAGAATGTATTTCCAGGGCTGTCACAGTTATTATATTTTCGGAAGTCAGCTTGTTAACAGTAGTTCAGGTGCTTTGCTTGTCACACTAGTCACAAAATCTGAATCCAGAAATTGTTCTTAAATAATCACCACACTGAATCTCTAAACTCCTAAGAACATAAAATTTAAACATTAATTTCTGCTTAGGAACCCAAATTCTTGAAAGGTATGTGCACTAAGCCACATGGCTGTGAGTCACAGGAGGAGATGGGGGCCTTTTCTGCTTTTGGTACTGCCATGATGGTGAGGAGATTGAGGGTGTTTGGGAAGTTGGGAAGAGACAGAGCCAGGGCAGGTGACCCAAACTGACCAAAGGGCTATTCCAGACCATGTGGCATCAAGCTCAGTGTATAAAGTGAGGGAAAGAAACAGAAAAGAGAGGGACATTTGTGGTGATGTCATTTGTCTTCCCAAGTAACCATTTTGCACGATGGGGCCTGGCTGTCCTGTAGATGGCTGAGCACCTGCCAGTGCATGGAAAGCACTGAATTAATTCCTTGGTTTGCTTTGCTTGCGTCCACAGCCTTTGCTTTCCCTATTAAACTTTTCCTCAACCCATCAGTTCTCCTGCTTTCACCCTTCTGATTCTCTTCCCAAACTCTGTGGTGGGGGAGTGATTGAGTGGCTGTGTGGGGCTTGGCTGCTGCCTGGGGTTAAACCATGACATCTCCTCACCACTGCATTCTACACAAAGACACAAAGTACTGTTTGCTGTTTTCAACAGGCCTCAAGTCTGAGCTTTGTCTAATACCTCTTCACAAGGTAATTTTCTTTGAACTATTTCCAGATGTGTTGTAATAAAAATACTTTAAGAACATAAATACACAATCTGATTTACCTGAGTGACTGGATGATGCTTCTCAACAATAACTGAACTCATGGGTGGAGCAACTCCCATCACAGCTAAACTCCCAGAAGCTCTGGATTTTTGTCCCATATCAGCTCGGCCTGTGATTCGAGCAGTGATTGTTCTTCCTGCTTTCTGTTGTGCAGATGTTATTACTTTTGGCATGGACTATAAAAAAATTAAATATTAATTAGTAAAAAATTCTAAACATTATATTTACAATGCTACGTGTTTCTGGTCAGTTTTATCTACCACATGCCTAAATGGAACATGTGATGTTGCAGGTAGTCCAATTACATTACACAGGACTGAATTTGCTCCACTTGGCTGCAACCAGGATTACTCCATTTCTTCTACTTGTGCAATAGCATTTCAAGTAAATGACTTCAGTTCTGAGGGAAATAAGACTAATTTGACAAAAATCAAGAAGCATGGATAGTTTAGCTTTGCTTGCTGACTGCATGCTTGAGTGACAGTTGAAGGTACTTCCATCATTGTGGAAATTCTTTCTAGCAATGACAGAACAGATAATAAAAAAAGCTCTCATGCATACAAAAATGCATCTTCTCTGACAGCTGATAGCAAATTGTGTCAAATGCGGAAAAGAAAGGAAGGCAGTTAACACGCACAGAAAAGGGAATGAGGGAGAAATTTCAAAGAGCAGGATAATGAGACAAGGATATGAGCACTTTCCATTACAAAAGGCAAACACCAATTGTTCCTGTTGCACTATACCTGAGTGCATTCTTCTATTCTTCACTTTGCCACACTGCCCTACCTACAAACAGAATTTAAAACTGCTCCTAGCGTAAATGAGTTTATGTAACATAAATGAGCATTTTCAACCTAGTGTCTTCATACTGCTGTGTAAACTCTATGGCAGTGTCCTCAACCATGTATCTGTGTTGCTCTGAGAAATGCACAAATAACAATACACAAACTTGTATTTGTTACGATTATGTCCTAAAAGAAGAAAAAAAGTTAACTTTAGCATGTTACCAGTTTTTGTGTTGATGTCACACCAGATCCTGATGTTGTGCTAGTGATGATAACTGGAGAATCAGAATCTAGCCTGGTCTCAGGAGTGCTTGCATGAGCCAGGTGGCAACAAAACTGAAATGAAACCAGAGTTTATACAGAATGAGTACTACTTTCTAGAAAATACAATTTTACTCCTTAGATAGCCAGTTTTTTTACTATCCTCATTACCCTTTTAATTGCAATGTCTTCACAGATATTTTACCTCTAGTGTTACTGTTTATTGTCTAATATAAAATTACTTGTCTAAAAATTGTAGAAATTGTGTGAATAACATTTGTCACTATTAGAATGAAAAATCAGGGGAGAGGCATGCACATCATCTCTGTTCTAACCTACTCTCTAGCATGATACTGTTTTACAGTGGCAAAGTTTTGAGGATGACTCCAGGGCAGGTCCAAAACAACCACGCTACTAGGTGATGATCTGGCTAAGCTGGTATGACAGGACAATAAGCTGAGTTCCCTCAATGTCTGTATGTGTTACCCTCCTATAAAAGGAGTCTGAAGTCAAGCCAGCTTTTCATCTTTCAAGAGTATACTAAATTCAGGTTTATTAAAAAAACCCTCTTAACAGCTTTTTTTCCACAGAGAACCTTAGAGAGCAAATTGTAGTGACCTTGTCTTTGTTAGTTTAATGCATTTTCACTAAAATAAAAAAGAGCTTAATGAAAGTACAGCAAGCCACAGCAGCTGTGCCCCATTCACAGTGCAGTCTGAACACATCTGCAAGTTTCCTTTTAGATCTGAACTGCTTCAAAAAAGCCCCAATCAGGGTATTTCTCTTTTGTCACTAGGAAATACAATTCTGTTCCAGCTATGTGCTTACCATGTTTTCCACCTGAACAGCAGCTGCTGGTGGAGGTGGTGGTGAGGGTTGATCATATTGTGAAGAAGGTGGCCTTCCTGCACCAGTGGTTGCATGATCATTTCTCCTGCTTCCTATATCTATTATTAGAAACACAAAGTAATGGGATAAGCACATAATCTAGCTAACCCTAAGGGGTGGGGATATGGGGGAAGATAAGTTACAACAAAAATTTTAATCTTTCTTTGGGATTTCTGTATAATCTAATAAAAAAGAGCAGGCTGTTCTTTATAGAGGTAGGTAGGTAGACAGATATAAACATTCCTGTATTTTACCCTGTTTTGAGATGCTTATGTTTTTCAAGGGGCTTGTTTCTCTATGTCTCAACATCCCTGTGGCACATGTCACCTACTTGTAGTGCAAAGAACTGAGGTTCTTCCTACTGCCAAAACTAAAATCAGCGTGCAAGAGGTGCTCTTATCCTGAGAGACAAAATCCAGTTTAGGTAGTAAAACACAAAGGTCATTTGATCATTCCAGGCACTAGAGTGACACCATGTGGTAGTTGTGTTTGGTTTTTTAAATTAGCTGAAATAAGAAGGAAAAATAAAAGGAAGGTGCTTCAAATCTGTGCAGTATTTGTAGATGTCAAGAGTAAAAGGATACTAGAATGTGCACTTTATACATATCTATGTGTGTACACACGCATTAAGCTTAAATACAGACAGGACCAATGCACAGTTATAGATCAGTAAGATTTGATTTATTTTACTGGAGAAAAACAGTATTAGGACTTTTATAAGCAAAAACTTATGAATTCCTGTGGCATCAGTGTTCCTTCAAATACATGAAGAGGTTAAAATAATCTTAATATACTACTATCTAAAAAAAAAGTCATCAAATTAGGCAGGTAACTTTAATACCATCAACACTGACACTAAATATTATGAAGCCATCAAGTTTGTGACACATGCACACTATTTAAATAAATATACTATAATGATATATATGTATTTTACCTGTAGATTTTGTGTATATTAAATTATATTAAAATAACCAAATAACAAATTTGTAAAGGGGTAAAATTCTGCATTTTATGTCCAGTGACAGTAGGTGGCACTGCAGTGTTCATATAAATTTATAATTGCTGACTGATTCTGGCACATGGAAGTTTTGATGTCCACAGATCAAAAGACTAGAAACAAATCACAATAATCTTTCTCTGATGTTTGCAGTCCTCCAGTGTCCTGATCACTGTTCTACCTGATTAAGAATGCAGATCAACAGTTGTTCAACCATATTAAACAATTATGTAACTAACTTCATTAAAACCACCATCTGGCTGTAAGCATAGTATGCCTGGGGCAGGGGAGAAGGTGGTACCAGAGGTGGTGGAAGCTGATGAGTCGCTCAGGACTGAGGACAACAGAGTCTGTGAAATGTTACGAAGTCTGATTAAAAAGCATAATAGTGGACACACAAATAAATGAGCTATGGGTACCCTAACATGCAGCACAACAAAATCTTTAGATGTTGTGCTGGTGTAGAGTATCAGTTCCAGCTTCCTGGTAAAAATCAAGCAAAATCTTTGGTCCATGAAAATAAAGGGCTGGTCACAACTATTACAGAGCTCAGTTTTCTTTATTTCCTTGCTACTTACTCTCACTTGTATAGGTCTACAGAAACAATGCTTTCACAACAGTCAATTAACCTTCATTATTAGAGAGACCTGGTGTCTGTTGCATTTTTTTTAAAACAACAGACAAACAAATAAAAGATAATCCTTCAAGATAGAATAATTCTTAATTAATAACACAGTGAAAAATAAAGTACTTGGGAAATGCCCTGTAATTTTATTCCCAAATCCAGTATCTTCAATAAATCATTAATTCTTAACCTTCTACCAGTACTGATCCTAAATTTTTACTAGCACACAGCTACATTTTGCTAATGTTATATTAATTTCCTAAGCAACTGCACAAATACCACTTATGTTTAACAGGCTTAGACAGCTGCTCAGGTAAGTATCTGCTTACATCTTCTTCAGGTTTTTATTTTCTCTATCTACCTTTTTTGGTGAAGAATTTCTCTAAAGTAGTTCAGAAACTTCTGTATAAGATTGTTAAATTTAGCAACTGAAGTTACTTGTCTAAGGCTATTAACCACTGCCAGTACAGATAGCTGTTGAGACACATATATAGCTGTGGCACTCCTGCTGGCACAGCTATTTTCCTCTAACCTAGGTTGCTCCACCAGCACAATTATGTTCCCACTGCTACCGATTGTCTCAGTCTGAGAGTGTGATTTCATTATATCTGTAAGCATGTGCAGCACTTCCCTGTGTAGCTGCACAGGTTTTACAGGTATGCTGCTGATAAAAATAGACTGGTGTTTCCTGTTCTGGCATGGAGTTACATCTAAATACAGAACATGAGAGATTTGCTTGCCCTTTTTACATTCAAAAGCAGGATTAAGAAAGAAGGGAGAGCTGTCTGGGAAGAGCTGATTCATGGCACACTGAGATTCCAGAATAAAAAGGAATTTTCAGGATTTTGTCTAAATGCTCCATAACCTGGTGTTTTAAGAAGTTTTCCACCTTTGACTTCCTTTCCTGCCTTCAGCTGCAATTTACCACTTTCCCAGCAACGTGGGATGAAGAGAACATGTTCCTCCTTTCAGCTACAGCTGTATGAAGTCCAGCCTCAGAGTACTTCTCAACATATTCAACAGGACATTTTAAAGCAATAAAAGTTTAATAAACTCTGTATTGCCAAAAATTCTCAAATTAAAAAAAAAAAAAAAGAGAGAAAAGGAACTCCATTAAAACAAGCAAACAAAAAATCCCAAACAAATCCAACAAAAGAGCACACACACTACAAGATTAAACCTGCTAGTCATACTAACCAGGATCTGGCCTACTGTCCTTGCTTTGAAACATGGTCATTGCTTCCAGATTCAAAGCACATACACCACGCATAAAGGCTTTCTTCATGGTGTCTTCATACTGATCTCTTTCAGTATGCAGTCGCAGAAGCTCAGATCTTGTCAGTTCCAAAGCAGCAGTTAACTACAAAACAGATTAAGGAAACAAGTCTCTCTTACTTCTGAATGCAAACTACAAACATACTCATCAATTAATTTTAAAAATAATTTACTATATTTACAAAGACAGAGGTTTTCACTTGAAAACCTCTGCTTCACCAGAGATGAACAGCTCATTGTAGTTTCTTTGTAGTACAGCACAATATTAATAATATAGCATATCAAGGAGAAGACTATTCAAAAGATATAGGACTGTCAGACTCTACCTAAGCAGAAATATATCTTTGCAAGCTTTTGTCTTTTAGAAGTTGTCATCTGGCACAACCCAGATCTCTGCAGAAATATGGGTTCATTCAACAGAAGAGCAGGTCTTCTCTGACGATGATTTAAGTATAAGGGTAAATTTTCATCACCAGTCTCTTCTCTAGATACTGTAAAAAACTAAAAATGCTGAGAAAAGATCAGATCAAGTTGCTACTTAGGGGTTTTGTGCTGGTTAGACATATTTGGTAAGCCTGTTCTTAAAATTCTAGGTTTAATTTCTTGCTGAAATACAAACCTCTTGAAAGTGATATTTTAAAACTGATTACTTAGCGTGCACCAATGCACAGGTTGACAATTTCACCTTAATCTCTGAAAATTCTCTAACAAGCTTAACCAGCAAGCTAAAGAAAAATCAAACTTAATTTCAGCCTTTAACAGAATAGCTATTACAGAAAAAAGATATTGTACTCATCATGATCATTCAAAGTAATAATGGTCTTCTATTTGCATTGTCTCCTTCATTAAGACCTCAAAATGCATAGCCCATACTAACAGAATGCTGTTAGAAAACAAATGGCATTCCCAGTAGCAGGCAAACAGAGATTTGCCTTATTTCAGGAAGGTACAACTTATTTCATCTGTGCATGCATACTGGCAACATTTTTTATCAGATGCAGGGAAAAAAAGGCATGTCCAAAAATATTACAAAGATCTTAGATCCATTCAGATCTTCTTGCATACTTGGGAGCTCTGTTCTACTGGAAAATACTCGTGTTTGCTAGGTTTGCTGAGAAAGACATACTTTGGAGGAACAGGGGTTGGGAGTCAAGGAGCAAAAGAAGAAAAAAAATTGATTTTACCTCTGCAATTTTTGCTTCAAAATCATTGGTGAGCTGAACACACACATCTTCTGCCTTTAACTGACAGGCTCTTGCTACTTTGTCTTTCCATTTTTCTTCACTAACAGAGCGCCATGCGGCCCACACTTTCTTCATCAAAGCTGTCTGGAAATGTTTATCTGCCATTCTAATTGCATATTCCTTAGGAAGTAAATACAAACACATCATAAAAAAGTTCTGGGTTGATAAAAAATTCAGTGCTTTACTGTGGATGCTTGTTTTACAGCTTATTACACAGACCACAGTAGGAACCCCTTAACTGAGTTACAGGTCCTGCAGTGAAGTGTTACACAAGCAGCATCAGCTGCTCAGTGTTGCCTCTGCACATATGCCAATGCACATTACTGTCCTCACCATGAGAAATCGGGTTTGTGAGCTCCTAGGCTACACAAAACAGTGGTCTTACTCTTAGTTTAATGACACCCAAACAACAACCTCACATACACAGTGTAAACAGACATATGAAGCTATTTGTTGGGTACGTGGCACATTTGGATTCATTGCAGGAATCATATAAAACCTGCAGTCACAAAGATTGCAGGTAGTTATCATAAAACTTACATTTTGAATAAATTTAGACTTCAGGATTGTTTAAAAACTACTTTAAAACAAGTCTACTATTCTACTCTATTTCAAAACAGTCAGCAGACAACAGATTTTTTTCCCATTCCACAGAGTATTCTGACAGCAACATTCCTTTTAGAACTGATCTTTTCAAACTGTTATTTGACATTGTCAAATGTCAAAATAGAAACACCATGATTTCTTCAAACTGTAAAAGGAACTGCAGCAGCTATGACTCTTTTGAGTTCAGAGGTTTAATTTTCACTGCATTTTGATTTTGTGCACATACCTCTTGTTTGGCTTTAACATGCTGAATCCGCCACAGTGTAAACTTTCTCATCAACGCTACTCTCTCCTTTTGCTTTTCTAATGCTTGGGTCAAGTTAGTAATTACCTGCAAAAATATTCATTAACACTATTTAATTATCTATGATCACTGTAAGATCACAGAGAATGTACTTTATGTCTCAGTTATTTTTCACTTAAAGCACTTGCTTTTAACAGATGCTTTCTACTGAAACTTCCCCTTACTCTAAACAAGTAAGAAACAATGATCAGAGTTCAAATGAGAAGTAAAATTCCCGTGGCTTTGACACTCAGATTGTGGCACTTCCATTGTGTAGTTTTAGGAAAAGTTCAACTTGTATTGTTATTTCCTCCTACATTTGGTGGTTTCTGAACTACTTTCTCATAATTAAAAGTTACCATAGCATAACATCAGAAGAACCTCTTATTTCAAAGAGACTTTTAATAAATCAGAAACATTTATATTAGAAGTTTGTTTCACTTGTCTGAACAGAATAAACAAGCTAAGTTGTTGCTAAAAACCAGAAAAACCTTATTAGAAATTGTTACTCTCTTTAGAAGTTCTCATGAAAGATACTATATAAGCTTAAAGCAATTAAAACACTTGAGAGGCAAGATGTCATACTGGACAGAGACTGCAATCCAGCAATCTCTAAATTTAATGAGCACACATGAAAAGCTGAGGTTCCCCAACTAAAAATTAAGCCAGGTATGATGCAAATTTGGTAGACCAAATCTGAATATTACTCCCTACTTCTGCCTAACTTCTTAAGCTAGATTCTGCCATCAGCCATATATGAGCAACTCCAATGGTCAACAGTGACCTCTCTTGGGACTTTGGGGAATAATGCAAAGTTATTTAAATTACTGCATAAACATTGCTGAGAACAACATTTTATGACAATACATGCTAGCATATGTTAACATTATATTGCATTTGTTACAAGTAATAATTATTGAATATACACCAATTAAATGAATGATAACTAAAATTAAACTAGAAAACAAATAAAATTGATATATTAATTACTTTTGTTGAAAAAGTATAATGAAAATCAATTTTCAATGCTGCATACATTAGAATACTGCTACACATTAGAAGTCTTAGCCTGCGTCTATTTTTGTTAATTAGCATATTTTTGCAAATAAAAAGCATTTAAGATTTACAATGTGTAATAAGAATCTAACACTTGTAATATTTGTTGGGCTGATGGACCTTGGTTTATGTCCATATGAGGATACAGCAGATTTCATAATTATGGAATGATATGCAGAAGCATGGAAGCACTGCCACCTTCCATTCAGGTGATAGAAATAGTAATTTTCTATTCAAATGTTTGGATCTTTTCCTTAGAATCAGAACTTTAAAATTGGCTGAAGAAACAATTTCTTTGGCAGCAGAAAATGAAATAGAGTTTTCAAAGTATCATTGAGAATTATGGCACATTAAATATGACTGACATACAATGACATCCAATAGAATTAGATGTTTGAAAGGTATAGGCTGAAATAGCCATGCACAAGGTACTAGTTACATGGTACAAGAATAATCCAGTTATTGTAATGTTACAACATTTATATTTGCTTGGCCTTTAAGATTAGTCTGTTTCCTAAACGAACACAGAACATTATCTTCATTCACATTTTAACTCCTCTAATGTATGTTTTTTGAAAATGTAAGTAGGAATTAGAAACCCAAACTCCTTGAAGTGTTCTCAAGCACTAAGTAATATGTTCAGGGTAACAGTAAGAAGCTCATTTACGTTGTGTGATTGCAAAACTGCCAAGATTTTATATCCACTTTCACACTTCTAGTTAATTTTCAAGTTGTTTGCACTGTTGCCAGCAGGAAAGTGTAAACCAGAGACTCCAAATGTCCAATCTTAAGAATATGTACAAATGTTGGATTCCTAAGAATCTTAAAATAGAGGCTCCTCAACATTTAAAACTGAGGAAAACTAATCTAATAATTGAAAATTTAGAGGCTTTTGAAATATGAGCTAATAAACTCACCTATGCCTGTGTGAGTCCTTCATGAAATACATGAGAAACAAGACTAGATTTAAGAAGCAAACACTGCAAAGTATAGCACATATGATGTGCTTTCATTGTTAATATAGACAACTCTATTAGCAATCATGATTATTTTTCTACTATACAGTCTGAATGTATTATTTACTTCTCTATGTTACTTCCTTAAAAAAAATGTTGTTCAGAGAGATGGACCAAAAAATTTAGTGTAGATATTTTTAAACAGAGAGGAACTATTAAAATATGAAATTGAGTTACTACCTCATCTTTTCTGCTAATAGAGATTTCATAAGTACGAAGTAACTCTTTCAGGTTTTCCATCTCATTCTGCAGTTGTTTCACTTGTGTGTCATGTTTCTCTTTCTCTTGTCTCATTTGAAGCTTGTGTTGTTGAATCAAATTAAGTTCCCAGTTTTTCAGTTCAGTCAGAATATTTGTCTGAAAAGTTAAAAGGATGACAGTAATGCAATGAGTTTATTTCCTCTCTATAATTTTAATCTTAAAACACTTAGCAATTAAGGAGACACAAATATTTGCAATGATACCTTCATTACACAGGCTATGTACAGCTGTATTACCAGACAAAATGAGCTACTGAATCATGCAATCATCATCAGAACATCCCTAATGGAGACAGTTATTCCAAAGTTTTTGAAAAAAGATATTCTGTGCTACATATGCTTATGTGCAATATGTAACAACAACAAAAAATACCATTCTCCCAGCAATCACACTGAAACTTCTGCACTAACTCTACAATACAGTATCTGTGAATGATTTTTAAGGATTCTATACAATACAAATACCTTAAGACTTCCACTCCAGAGATCAACTATATTTTCTATTTGAGTGACTTTTCCATCTGGTAAAGTTAATTCAGTCACTGTGGTTTTGCTGACTTCTCCTGGACCATGTGTGGAAGAAGTTGCTTCTGGAAGAGCAGGTTGCTCCATACCACCCTGCTTCACTGATGCTGAGACTGAAAATGAAACAAGAGAATAAGAACTGACACTCTGGAAAGGCTGAGTGGTCCACATTTTGGATGGAAGTCAGAAGACAGACAATGGTAAAAGTAAGTAAAATATTTATGACACCAGAAATGCCCTTTCCCCACATAAGAAATACCAATCCAATTCTAATACATGCTTTCTGGACACACATATTTAAGCTGACAATCCAATTGTAACATAAGTAAATTCAAAAGTAGTGCTCCCTTAAAATACAGTATCTTAATATAAGTTAATTTGAAAGAGAATGATCACAGCAACCACCAAAAATACAGCCAGAAATAACATCTCTAAGTGAAGGCTTCTTGACAATTAACATCTCACATAAGCAATCTACTAACTTCTGCCTTTTTTCTCAATGAGCCTGTAAACACCTGAGGTCTGTGCTGTTCCTTTATGAATTAACAAAGTAGCCTGTGGATATATTTTGATGCTAATATGTACCTGCATCTATTTTTCTTAAAGCCTTAAATTTGTTAATCTAATTAGCATTCAAGCAATTTGAGAAAGGACATATCTACCATTAATTTATATAATGCCTTATACAACAAATCCTCACTTTCAGAAGCTGTGGTACCTCTAAAGCTAGTTTGCATGCATTTGAACTGATAATAAAGTTAATATTTAAGTAAACTTGGGAAGTAAAATATTGTTTTATATTTAGTTATTCCTTACAGAAAATTTGTTATTTGAGTTGACAACTGAATAAAATTAGAAGAGGTATTAGCAGATTTCTGCTAATAACAACAAACACAACAACTTTAAAAAAATACTCTCTTTTTTCATAAACAGAGGAAACCTCCAACATTTTAGTCTTCACTTCTGAAAACAAGTATTGTCTGATGGGTACTATTTTTTGACTCAACCTAGAAGAGATAAGCTTATTTGTCACAAAGCAGTACCTTCAGTGGACACTAGAAAAGTGTGTTTCGAATTTATTTAAGGCAGAGCCTGATGGTTGATATTCTTTACAGTTATTTTTACTGTTAGGTCTCCTTTCCTAAGGAAATGAGAAGAGCTGTCTGGCTAATACTCTCTGCCACAAAACTACTACACTCATGCTCCAAAACAAAAGGGAAATAGTGAAGAACTGTGATGCAGAAGCAGTTACAACTGCTTTTTGATATTTCTGTCAGGGTAATACACAACCACATATCATAAAATTAACACCAGCTTGAGCTAAAGGAGTGCCATCTATTTCTGTAGACAAAACACCATTTCTATAGACAAAATGTCCTATCCTATAGCAAAAGCAAAAGACCATAAAGAGATTATTCCCCATCACAGAGTAAATTAAAATCAGGCTTTAGCTTTTTGCCATTGTTTCTCCTGAAAATGACAGAAATATTGCTAAAGTAGTGGCAGAATTTGAATACTTGTTGCTTGTAAAAATGTCTAAAATACATGACATGCCAGACAGATGATCCAGATTACTTGAAATACATCTAATTTCTGTGATGAAGAATCTGGCTGGCATATGACAATAAAATTATCTGGCACTGTTACCACTGTCAAATATTCACAGTTCTGTCCTGCACTACTTTTCCCCATTCCTGCATGTCACTCCTTCCTTCAGCAGCAACATGAAATGCATGAAGCTTTGTTATTATTTTTAAACTTCAACTACTTGGTTAGATTACAAAGATATCCTACACAGCACAGTTTGTAAGATACCTTCAAAAAAACCCCCAAACCCAACAGAACAAAATGTAACCAATCAAAACAGGATATTAGAATTGGCTGACAATTGCCATAGTCTGAGAACAACAATGTTACTAGCTCATCACTCCCTTCCCCTTAATTCTCCCTGTGAACAGATTATCCTAACACAGTTTTCATTTCTCTCATTTACCATGGGATGTATAATATCTTCATTGAATCCACCAAGTGTATCTGTTACATGTTTATAACATCATCTTATGAAATTCATCTTGGACTTCCAGCATTGCCATAATTTTCTACAGTTGTACACGTATTAATTTAATTCTTATTTCTAATGCTCTCCTTCTGTCACCTCTACTCCTTCCATAGAGCTATATGATGTCATTCAGTTAACAGTGCACTAAGGTACCAAGGATACTGGAACCATTTGGATACGATAAGTACAGAAATGCACTTTATTAAATAATCTCCACACACATTTACTGCAACAAATCTCTAGACAGAGGTAATGAAATTAGCTGTTTATCCAGATGTCTGTTACTACTGTTGAGCTTTTCTGTGTTGTTCTAGTATCTGACTTTTTCTGCTTTTATTAAGTAAATAAGCTCTGACACTGTTCTCACACATTAGATGATATTAGTGGCCCAAGCTGAGCACAGCAATTTGCTAAAATGTTCTAAGAAGTTTAATGGATATATACTGAGGACTGGCAGGCTTGAAGAGAAGGATTTTTTCCAGTCTTTGGGTATGAGTCAACACTGCACATCTAAATTTAATCAACTAAACTGATAACAAGAACAGGAAATGAAGTTTTCTGTTTCAAAGTTTAAAAACATTTGGACATTGAACTGAATTAAATAGTACAGCATGTTTATTCCGATTACTTCTCTTATTTGACTGAAAGCTGTTAGGGAAGATACCACGTATACTTAAATTTTCTGCAACAAATAGAGATTACCAGTAATCAGAGTTCTACCACCATAATGGTAGCATCCAGACCAAAGAATACTTCATAACCAGAACTTCATATCAGAAGGGATCACATGGCATTGGAAACTCTGTTGGTTCCAATACCATCACATGGAGAAGGGAAAAATACATTGTAAACTTGAGAAGCTCTACAGAAGAGCAAACTTTCAGATTTTAATTCCATCCTCAGCACATCCATTCATTTTGTTTTACAGTTATAGAACACTAACCTATTAATTTATTATTTTGTTATTTTAACACAGTAGCAGCATTATAGCCAAATGTCAAAAAGCCTGATTTTTAGTATGAACAAGCAAGCAGTGCCAAAAGAATGGAGTTTAACAAAAAAATTAACTGTCCTTCAGAAAAAAACCTGGTAAACAATCCCACCTGGTCAGCATTAGAGGTAGAGTATTAAGCTTGAATTTAAGCATTAGAGGTATATTATTAAACTTACAGTTTTCTCATTGTTCATTCAGAGTCATGTTATTACCATCACGAAAAAAAGAAGATATTCTGAGGGCATTAACACTGTGGCCAGCACTACTTCAATACATAATCACCATCCATCAATAATAGTGATTATATAGAAGAGTTCAAGATTTTGATCAGATCTTCTCCTAGAAGCTTATAACCTTTTTACAACTAGATTGTTTCCAGCTCTATCTCTAGGAGGTATGACCCATCTCTCTCAGACTGAGAAGACAGAGTGATATTTTGAACAGCAAACATATTTTGATAAAGTAGCAAAGCAAAGGAAACTTGTTTATAGCATTTTAATTGACAGAAGCAGGATGAATCTGTGTAAATATTGTTCCTGTCTCTTGTGTTCTCTGGGAAGTTCAGAAGCACCTTTTTTACTGTTTTTAATCACTTTTTTTCCATTCTGTGAATAGAAACAGATCTGTGAATTGCTGCAGTGTGGATCACTCTTCCATGGGTTGCAGTCCTGCAAGGACAGGCTGCTCCAGTGTGGGTCTCCCACAGTGCCACAAGTCCTACCAGGAAACCTGCTGCAGCATGGGCTCCTCTCTCCACAGATCTGCAGGTCCCTGCTCCAGTGTGGGCTTCCCATGAGGTCACAGCCCCCTCTCAGACATCCACCTGCTCCAGCATGGGTCTGTCTCCTCCATGGGCTGCAGGAGGAGATCCCTGCACCTCCCTGACCTCCATGGGCTGCAGAGGCACAGCTGTCTCACCATGGGCTGCAGGGGCATCCCAGCTCCAGGGCCTGGAGCACCCTCTGTTCCTGCTTCTCCAGTGACCTTGGTGTGTTCAGAGCTGTTCCTCTCACATATTCTCACTCTGTTCTTCTGTGATCACAATTACAATGATGCAAAATTTCTTTTTCTTCTCAAATCTCTTATCACAGAGGCGTTACCACCATTTCAAATTGCCTCAGCCTTGGCCAGCTGCACTCCCATCATTTGGAGTTTCCAGGGACTTGCTCTGGTGGACATGGAGGAAGCTTCTGGCAGCTTCTCACAGAAGCCACCCCTGTAGCACCCCCACTACTAAAGTTTTGCCATGCAAACCTAACACAGCCCAGAAAAAAAAAATTTAATTAAGTGCATAACCAGAAAGAGTTACAGGGAGACAGGAGACTCTTTTGGGTGGTTGGCTACAATTTTCTCTTCAGACAAATATGATAGAAAACAGAGTATACAGTCATGTACCAAAAAAGCGCAAGAGTCTTTGATTCTGATATTCTTTCTTATGAACAGCAGTATTACACATCACAAAAAAATCCCTTACAAAACAATATTCCACTCAAACTAGGAGACAAAACTCTAAGCAGAGAGCACTGAGGACAATACCCAAATTAAAATTTGCTGTATAATATAGTTCCACATAGCTGGGTTTGAAATTTTCCACTGTTTTAAGAGCATCAACTCAAGTTGAGAAACAATTCCAGCAGCTGACATTAACTGCTCTACAAGTCAAGAGTTTTGCAAGTGTACTCAAATCCTGACAATCTGTGACTTATAATGTGACTCATCAACAATGGAAGAACATCCAGAGGAGATAAGTACTCTGCTCATGGAGCTCTGGGAAGAACACAGGGAGTGACCACAGCTGCTTTAAAGGAAGCTGAAGTTAACTCAACACAGGAAGGGGCTCTGAGTGGCCTTTGTTTCTCACAAAAGGCTGCACCAGTTGAGGGGATCAACTGGTTGTGTATGTGGCCTTAGCTAAGTGTGAACGCTGAATGCATTTCTGTGCATTCTACCCATTGAAGCATGGCTTGAGCCAGCACACAGTATAAAAAAAAAGCAAATAGCAAAATGAACTTTCAACACAGCAATAGACTTGAGCTGGTTTTAACCCACACGAACCGTAGCAGCAAGTGGGGACAGCTTGTGTCATGATAGTTCATATACAGCTTGTCATGATAGCTCACATAGAGCTTGTCATGATAGTTCATATACAGAGACTGGCAACAGGAGTCAAAGCTGCACTGCGATCTGCGTACTGCAGACATTCTGTGGTATGACATTTTGCTGTAATGTTCACCTAAGTCCTGCTCAGACTTTGGCTAACTCACAGCTCATGCTAAGGCCTGGTGTATCCTAGGAGTGTGCCATGAGGTCAAGGCAAGAGCAGCACATAGGCAAGGTATGATGGACAGAAGGGCTAAAGGTCATTTTGCAGCTGCCATCACCTACCACTCACCATCTCCTGCAGCCTTAATCCTTCCAAATAGATTGTCTAGCAGCTGCTTTAGAATCTAAAAACCTAAAGAAATAGTATTGACCAAACTTCCAAGTTGGAAGGTACAAGTATGTCACTTGTTCCTCTAAACAGCAGACATAAAGCCATCCACAAGGGTTATAAAAGTGAAGTCAGAAAGACAGCTAAATATTTTTATAATTAAATAGAATGATAAAGAATATAAGTTAGTTTAAAGTCAGTTTTTCCTGATTATGCTTAGTTTCCTAGACAAGAAATAGTGCAGGTGTATTTGTTTACTATTTCTTCTGAAGCAAAATAAACAGCAAAGCAAAATTCTCAATCTAAATGCTAGTGACAGAAGCAAATCAAAAATATCCATGTTACTAATGCACCAGAAGACATTAAGTTTAGTGTCTTGTGATGCATTAGTAACATGGATAAATAAAATACCAAGCAATAAATTAAAATTAGAATAACAGGATTGAATTAAAAAGGTAAGAATGACATTCATGCAGTGACATGATTAGTCATTACACAAAGCCCTTTAAAAAATAACCCTCCCTTCCATTGAAACGTTGCTTCTATATGTTTCTAGATTTCTCTATCACAGCCCTACCAGCTTGAGCAAAACCAGCTGGGACACATCAAATGTCAATGAAGTATACTGCAAGTAAGGGTCTCCCTTTTCCCGTTATTACACCAACCATCTTTAAACACCAGTACCACAAAACACAAAGAACTGTCAGCACATCAACACTGTTATCTGAAAGTGATGCCAGAGAGAGAACCCTTCAGGGAATATGCCTTCCTACATTTCTTGTTGTGCAAAATGCAAATGTACTACAAACGAGTTACGTGTATTTTTCAAACTAAGGCTATTAAAAAATATAAGACATCAAAGTTGTATCATTGTACTTGTAAGCTCAACACATAGCCTTGGGCATACTACCTGGAGTATTACGGTGAGTGGCATAATCTGTTAACCTGGAAATTCTTTCAGACGGTCTCTTTTCTGAGGCAGGTTCTGGAAACTTTGAGACACACTGCTCAAACTTCGGAGTCACTACAGTATAACGAAACAGCTCTTCATATTCATCCTGTTGCAAAGTGGTGACAAATAATTAGAAAACTATAATTACATTTTTAAAAATTAGGCATATGTAAAAAGAAGTGCATATTATTTTCTATAATCTTGAGAGGTTTCTGTTTTATTATTATGGTGTAAACAGAGAGGATTTCCCCTAAAGCTGCAAAAGTGAACTGTTTTCCTACAGTGACTATAATAATTTAACTTTCTCTTGTTTAATGTTCACATTCCTTCTGATTACAACTATATGCACTGCAATAGCTGTACAGAAAGACTCTGTGAGATTCCAGCACTGGATACCACAATAGGCATCTAAAACAAGAACTGGAGAAAAACACCAGTCCCAGATCATCTAAGTTATTAATTGGCCTTATTATTTCTAATGACTACTAGTAGGGCTTCAAAGAAAAATACGTATTTTTATAGCCATGACAAAGATGCTACTGAACACAGTCACACTTCACACTCTGTGACATTGCAATTTCTCTGGTGGAAGTTGTAAAGTCAATCATCAAAAGTGATTTGATTATACACAATTTTGCTTAGAGAGGATATAATTATTCTCCCCTTATATTATTTATTTTTAAAATTATACAGGTATACAGAAGGTGTATATATAACTTAGAAAGAACCTTTCCTATTAAGAAGCTATAAACTTATCTAATTGGTACATGGCATTATGCTACACACCAAAGTAAGCCAATTAATATTTTTTTGAAACCTCCTAATGAAACATTTTCAGGATGAAGGTATTTAGTGTTCATTGCGAAACTGTAAACACTCTGTACTATAGCTGAAACATGAATCTAGTAATTAATTAAACAAGTACCACTACCAGTTACTTACTAAAACAAATAAAATCTACTAATTAAAGATTTGGAAAACACTAAACCAGGTCACTAGCAGTTATTTTTACTTCACTTAGTATTATCACATTAGTTCTGTTATTAGCTCTGTTATATCACATTAGTATCCTAAAGAGGTCAAACCTCAAAAACCAAGTGTGAATTCAAAAATTAATTTCCTCTTAAACCTGGGGGAAGTTAGAGTGAAAACAATCAATGAAAGGTACCAATTACATGCAATATGTTTTTGAATTTAACAGTTGAAAACGATAATACTTCAAAACTCTCAGTGTAACTTGTATATTTTTGTGTGTTTCAACTAATTAGAAAATTTAAGAAGGTAGGTTTGGTACATTTAATCTGCATTCTAGTTTCCATTTAAATGTCCATTTCCCATCTTCTAATCTATCACGTTCAAAGTAAAAGCCTAAATAAATGTATACGAAGCTATAGAATTACAAATACATGATGCATCTTTTGGACACGCAAGTGTGTCACAATCCATGTAAAAGGTATAGTTAGCTGCAAATCAACAAGTTATTAATTTTTCCACAGACATATCTTTCTAAATGTATACAGTTTAAATTTTATAAGATATCAAAAGAAGAAAACAGATATCTTTAGATCTGTTACTCAATCAGGAACTACATGGAACCATACAAAACTCCCTGCAGCAAAATCTCAGCTGAGTAAAAAAGCCAATATTAGCCTTAACTAACAAAAATTAAATTATTCTGCACATGTTATATCACACCTCTGTCTTCTTCTGAGAGATCATGCAACCAAATAGCAACTTAAAACTAATTCTTCCCAACAAACAAGTTAGTTCTCAGACAGAGCTGATCCAGCTGCTTTGCTTCCATGATTATCTTAGTCAATTCAAAGGACCTAGTAGGTTAGATGTCAGATGCAAGTGGGTTTCTCATATTGAGTCACCCAATTTATTCATTATCACACAGTATGTCCTACTATAAACATGCTTAGCATTCAAAATATGGGTATCAAGTTACATCAGGAGATTTCTTTCAAGTTCTAATTCTTTTATTAAAACTCAAAGAATCCAATCTGTACAGGAATACGCACTCTTACGCGCCAACAGAAAGTGTCAATAAACAGCATCCAGTGACAAATCTGGAAATAAATGTTTATAAATTACAATATTACAATACTGTTGAAATGAAGTTGAAAGGCAAATATTAAAGAAAGCACAGTATCCCAGTTGTAATCAGTAACTTAGACACACGAAAAAAAGAATCCTGGAGACAGCAGTGGGAATACGTATGGAAACACTGAGTGATTAAGTGTATTACCTCATCTTAAATACTCCATAAGAAGTATGCTGCAACTGGAATGCAATATTGACCAGTACATTTAAAATAAAACCATAATAAAATTAACAATATAGTTTTGATTTATTATCATGGTTCTGCTTTTAACAGAATTTTCAAGCTGTTCTGCCAACTGCAAGTAATTCTGTTAATGTATAAAACTAGAGGAATATAATTCTATGACCTAAAGGTCTGTGGAGTTTTGACCATTTAATGCCTTGATTTTGTAGAAGAAAATGTAGTGATGCAATGAACAAATGGCACCAAAAAATCAGATGTTTTTTGATAATTTTTTCCTATGTTTTAAATAAAAATCTACAGATACTGCAAAGGATTGTAGTCAATAGACTACATATTGCAGACGACACGACAAGAACAGATTGAATGGATAAAGTCTTGCATAACAATTATAAGTAATGGAAATTCTCTAAGAGCCAGTGGATTTCTTTGTAAGGAAAAAGTAATAAGCTGGTCTCTATTTAAAAGCAATACATCATCTAAAAGACCCAAACAAACAAAACAGAACAGACCTTCCAAAATCACCTAAATGGAGTAGAGTACTTCCCTGTCAGCATTCCTATTGATCAGCTGTGACCTCAGTGTTGTTCTTTTTCAACAGTAATCAACTCCTAGCAGGGGTAGCTTTGGGCTTGTCTAGTTTGGAGAAAAGGAGGCTGAGGGCCTTGTTGCTCTGTACAGCTTCCTGAGCAGGGGAAGATGTCCATCTCATCTCTCTGGGACCCAGTGATGGAATGAGTGGGAATGGTTCAAAATTGTGTTGGGGAGGATCAGATTTGACATTAGGAAGCATTTATTTAGTGAGAGGGCAATCAAACACTGGAATGGGCTTCCCTCCTGAGGGAGAGTGTTGGATGCCAGGAGCCTGTCACTGTTTAAGAGGCATTTGCACAATGCCCCGTAATAACATGCTTTAACTTTTGCTCAGCCACAAAATGGTCAGGCAGTTTGGCCATCAATTGATGTAGATCACTTCCTACTGAGCTACTCTTCTCTAGACACGTTCTCATTCACAAAACAGATGCTCATTAGTATAAATTTATTGTTATCTACCAGGAGGCCCTAGAGCCTTCTTGATAAACAACCAGGTCATAACAGAAAATTCTGGTCCTTCAAAATTTGTAGCATGATGCTTTTATCTTGTTCTCTGACTACAAAAAGCATTGGAAACACACATGAATTACTATTCCTAAACAAAGATTATGAAAACTTATCCATGAGATACAAGCACAAATAGAGAGGTACATGAACTGCAGAAATTAATTGCCCCATAAAATGTTGTTTTAAAGGTACAAGTCAATCCAAATGGTAAAAAAAGAAAGAAGAAAACCCCTTAATCAAACAGTGTTGCTACTGTATAGGCCCATTTCACCATGTGACAAATGTGGAGATGCACTTCTACAGGGCAACTAGCAAAACATGTTATTGCCACAACCATCCTGGTTTGGACTGTATCCTACCAAATGAAAAAAACCACACAATCTACTATGCAAATAGGAATAACCAATTATTAAATTATGAAAATCTTCTGCTTTCAAAAGAATGGTACAAAGACTTTATCCAGTATCATTGCATCCTCTTGAAAGCATGACGAGCACAGAAAAGGCAACCCCCAGTCTTATAGTTACAGAATGTCCTAATGTATTTGATGCAGCAAGTGAAAAAAAAACCAAAAAGCAATCATTTCCCCTCTGTGATTAACCTGGCCATATTACTACACCAAGGAAAATAAATCCATTTTAAAAAATCAGTTTTGACAAAACTGAATCATGGGGAAAGCCTAAAACATAGTTACTCTTCATGTCTCAAAAGTCATGGGTTTCTATCCCATTGTGTCAAATTCTGGCTTCTTGATAAGACTTAACACAAATAAAGAATAACACGAGGAAAAAAAGGTAAGAAAACTACCTATTTTACTTGCAGCTGATCAAAGTCTAAAGTTTAGGTAAGAATTTTTACATAAATTTCTTGTGAAATGCACAGAAATGGAACCTAACTGAACATATTTTAGTATCAGTATTTTTTGCAGTCTACTTTGTTTCTTTTCACTAATATTTTTATTATTTTCCTGTGTATGTAATATATAAAAAAGATGCACATTTAGTTAGATTTCCTCACAGTTATCCTTTACCAAATAAAATGCCATGACAGTAAATCAAATTATATTGCCTCTGTCCTACCTGAGGATCTGAAGAAACAGAACTGTCCTGAACAAAGGCATTTGGGAAAACTGGACTTGTGCTTTTCTCCTCATCAGATGACATTCTGCACAAAGTAAGTCTATAAAACAGTAGAAGCTGAACTTCATTTTTCAGTTTCAGTATGTAAACATATATTAACCAACATTTTCCCCAGAAACAGATTCTGCTGTTACAACTGGATCAATGCCCATTCTGTGCACTAAACTGATTGAATAGTCTCATTATATAATGCTGGAAACTGTCTAATCCAAACCATACCCAAAATAATGGAAATATTTTCACTAACTTATAAGAAAACAAGGAAAGACCAAAGCAACAATGTCAGTTGTTGCAGTTACAGATATATACTCCTGTGTCAATCTCTCATTTTTATTCACACTGTATTGCCTTTTAGCTTATCAGGCTGTTTGTTTCAGTACAAAATTCCTACAGAGCAACATAAGAATGTATAAGCTACACTGTGCCCATCAACTATGTTACCTCAGCCACAGCCCAAGATAAGACAGTGCCCTGAACACTCCTGTTCAATACCCTGGATATTACTGGTCAACATCAGTCTCCCCACTATTTTGAGTTTCAGGCCCAGGAACATGAACAGCTATGGAAGGACAAGTAACACCTTAGGTTCAATAAATACCAATCATTCCAGCAATTTCTTAGCAAGACAGTGAGATATTCTTTGAATATTTGGGGTGTAGGCAATGTTGAAGAATTGACAATAAGCTTGAAGACCTTGTGAAAGATATAGGTATCTTTTAACCTAATACAGCCTTGTATAGGTCTTTCAGTGAAGAACTGAAGCTCTTGTGATAAGATTTGACAGAATAAAGGGAAAAGGACTCTAAAGAATATGGCAGAGGAGGGAAAGATGAAAGGACTTACAAAATGAGGGGAAACTGAGTATAAAGCAAGGTAAGTTTGTTAATGAATGACTGGCAGTGTGATATAGGTGCCTGATCCACACGAAAGACAATTAGACTATTGACTAAGGAGTTGTCAGGAGAAAAGGCATACCACCATAAATAACCAGAGGAACTGACTGACTATACAATGTAGCAAACAACTTGCAAGGAAAATTTATTTTTAGAGAGATCTTTACAACTGTCAATTATAATATTCTTGTTTTTTAAACAGATGCATTTTCTGACAGAAATGTAAATTTTAAATTGCTAGTTGTACTGTCATAAAACTGGCAGGAATATCCTACTTAAACACCATCAATGTTTCTCAAAGTATCAAACTCCCCACATAGTTCTCTACATAGGAATACAGATAGAAATTAATTATCCTTTTGCTCTTTGAGCTGTTCCATACATTGATTCTTCCTGCACCACAAAAGGTCTCTCTGCCATGGTTATTTTTACACCTTTCAGAATGGCAAGTTCATTTCTGTGCTGATGATGGATGTTTAAAAAACAATATGAAGACAGTTTCAAATGCTGAGATTTCCTGTAGCTCAAGGTTCAAAAGACATGATCACCATCTTCCTACTTCCTTCTGAGCCCTCATATACCAACTACATTTTTAAAGTATAAAAATGGAGCCTAATGAAGGTTTACTTTGTACTTTTATTCCTGTATATCTACGAGTAGATAACAGAAGAAATACTACCTTCAGCTTCACCTTTTTCATTGTCTCCTGGTCTGACAATTTTCTCCTTTCTTCTCTCACATGAATAATTCCTTATATATATCCTTAGTTTTAGCCTCTCTACATAAGGAAATAGCTCTATACTAGCACTCCACCTTCTTTTAGCTGATAAAGTCTTTCAATACCAAAAAATACTTCTGCAACCCTAAAAAGTCGACTTCAATTTCATATGCATTCCTACACGGTTTCTCAAATTGTGGATCCTGACTATTCTAAAAACCCTGGATCTATTCAAAGATGTGCGTGCATTACTGAAGACCACAAAGAACCAACTATCTAGCACTTACAGGAATTATATGTGTATTTGCAGCCAGTAGTTCTAAATATTGTCACACCTTTCCTTCTCAGTATACTTCAAAGGAACTAAACTATTGATTTTTCTGAGAAATAGGATGGCAAATGGAATTCAGTGTGAATACAGATAAGTCCAAGGAAGCAAAAAAGAAAGGTTTTTACTGAAAAGTTTGTTCAATAACTCAAGACCACTGTCCTGAGTTCTGTTTTCAGTTCTCTAAGATCATGCTCCTTACATGCAACCAAGTGGATCTAGCTCTCTACTTATCACTGAAACTACTCTCTGGTCTTCCAAAATTCAAAAGATTCCTTCATCACAAGTGACAAAGCAAAGTGACCTCAGTCACTCATACAGCTTCCCCTCAAGGCCCCTGACCATTTTCACTGCCTTCCTTTGGATGATCTCAAATAGCAGAATGTCTCTCTTACACTGTGGCACTCAGAGCTGCCCCCAGCACTCGAGGTGAGGCTGCCCCAGTGCAGAGCACAGCAGGACAATCCCCTCCTTTGCCCGGCTGGCCATGCTCTGCCTGATGCCCCAAGGACATGGGTGGCCCTCCTGGCTGCCAGGGCACTGCTGACCATGTTCAACTTGCCATCGACCAGGATTCACCAGACCACTCCAGTGGAGCTGTTTTCCAGTTTGTTCTTACATCCAGGGTTGCCCTGTCCCGGGTGGATTTTCTGCCTTTGAGGAAATCAACAGCCCTACCTAATTGAGTATTGTCAACAAACTTACTCCAAGACAAACGCCTGCATCCAAGTCAATTAAGATGCTGAAAAGCATCATGCCTAAGATGGAGCCCTGTGGAACCCTCTAGGGGCAGGTCCTCAGCCTGATGTCACCCTGCTCACTGTAAGCTTCTGTGCCCACCCCATGAGCCAGCTACTCACCCATTACGTAATGTGTTATCCAGCTGCGTGCCGGACATTTTCTCCAGAAGGATACTGTGAGAGACAGTACCAAAAGCTTTACTGAAATCCAAAAAGATCACATCAGCTGGTTTCTCTTGATCAAGTAGGTGGGTCACCTTGTCATAAAAGGGAATTAAGTTTCTCAGGCAGGATCTTCTCATGAACCCACCCTGGCTGTGATCTATGACAGCATCAACATTGCAGACCAAAGCAAAGAACTCATCTCTGCCTTGTCTATGTCCCCATTTGTGAGGTGATCATCCTCGTCATGTAACAGGATCATGTTATTTCTGGACTGCCTTTTATTATTGACACATTTTTAAAAATTACTTTTTCTGTCCCCCACAGTACTGGCCAGCTTCAAGTCTAACTGAGCTCTGACCACATAGATTTCTTGTCCACCATGGAAGGCTGAATTTCTGTATTTCTCCCATGTAATCTGACTTTGCTTCCACTGGGCATATGCTTTCCTTTTTTGCCTTAGCCTCAGAAGAAGATCTCTGCTCAGCCAAGCCAGCCTAAGAATAACTTGTCAGCTTTGATCTCAGTGAACAAGCACTAAGTACCACGAAATACCAGATAAGTTCTTAAAAGAGAAATCAAGGGATATTAAGAGACCACCTCTGGGTCAACAAGTTAATTTGCTAACCTGCAAATCATTGTATGGGGAAAGACAAGTGATAAGAACATCCTCAAGCTTACCAGGTTCTTCTAAACTTATCCAAGCATCTGCCAAAATATATTTCTGACTTCATTCAAGAAAGATTCCTACTAACAGCAGCAGTTTCTTCCAAACCATAAGTATACAACTACAGCAGTAACACCGCTACTTTTAAGAAACAGGATGCAACAATAAAGACCTTGGTCTGACTCAGCATCGTTGCTCTCCTCCTTAATTTTGAATTAATTAAGCTGTGCTCAGGTTTTTGTGTGTTTGGGTTTGTTTTTAACTAAAGATGATGCTTTCCAAATAATTTAGTGTTTCACTCGGATCAGAGGACTCAACACCTAGGAAAGAGAATCATGGGTAAGGTCAGAACAGACCACAGTGGGTCATCCAGTTCAGACCTCCTGCTTAAGCAAGGTCATCCTGGAGCATACAGTCCAGGATTGCACCCAGGTGGTTTTTGAATATTTCAATGAGGGGGACTCCACAACCTCTCTAAGCAATCTGTTCCAGTGTACAATCACCTACGCAATAAAGAAGTTTCCCCTCATGTTCAGGTGGAACTTCCCGGGCTTCAGTTTCTGCCCATTTCCACTTGTCCTACTGCTTGGCACCACTAGGAAGAGCCTGGCTCCATGGCCTTGGCACCTTCCCTTCAGATAATTATAGACATTGATGAGGTCTCATCTCAGTTGTCTCTTCTTGAGGCTGAACAGGCTCAGCTCCCTCTGCCTTTCCTCGTAAAATGCTCCAGTCCCCTCATCATCTTTGTAGCCTCTGCTCCCCCATTCCAGGATTTCCATGTCTCTCGTGTCCTGAGGAGCCCAGAGCCGGACACAGCACTGCAGGTGTGGCCTCACCAGGGCTGAGTACAGGGGCAGGATCACCTTCCATGACCTGCTGGCAATGTTCTTCCTAATGCTCCCCAGGATACCATTGGCATTCTTGGTCACAAGGACACACTGCTGGCTCATGGACAGCTTCTTGTCCACCAGGACCCCCAGGTCCTTCTCCACAGAGCTGCTCCCCAGCAGGTCAGCCCCAGCCTGTGCTGGTGCCTGGGGTTGTTCCTCCCCAGGC
>NW_005054476.1:0-9971 GCF_000277835.1 Geospiza fortis | reverse complement strand
TGTGGAGAATGAAGATTTTTAAAAAAAGGAAATAAAAGGAAACGAAGAGAGAAAATTCCTTGGTGGAATTCCTTCATTCTTAAGCGCTTCAATCTGTGCTAATAATGAAGTTATTAACCATCGCCGAGCAGGGTTTTTAAATAATTTGTTCAGTAATGCTGCAGAAGGAGATCGTGGCTTGTAGTTTCCAGCATTCCTCTCCAGGACAGGCTTTCCCTAAAACTTTTCGTAGGCAGGCAGGCGGGATGGGTTCGGGAGCTAATCCACAGCCCGTGGCAGGGCTGTGTGTCACACACCCCACCTGACGCAAGTAACTCTCCTTGCTGCCATCTCTGGGCTGTAATAGACAGATATACAACAGCGGGTTTTAGGGATTTTAACATCAGGCATCAAGGAGTAGAGAGTCTTTCCGTTTTCCAGTGTTCTTTTAACTTGATAGCATCGTAATTTTCTGTATTGCAAGCTATGACACTGAAAATGATGCAGTATTAATTCAAAATTATTTACAGCACTGAACTCTGGCTGCAGCACGGCACTGAGCATGCTAGTGCCACAAGCCTTCTGGTCAAGCTCTATGATATGAGATCTTACCTTATATGGCACCAATATTTTGTCTGATAACATGAGAAAGATAGGTTGGGCATAAAATATGTAGATAGACACAAAACTATAACATGTTATTTGCCCTTTATAAATGTTCACAGCAGTACATGTACCTCATTCCAGAATATTTTGCCCTTGTGAAACAGTTGAGCAAGTAAGGACCACCAAAAATTTCACCTCTCTTAGTGGCATTTAAGACTTCCTAAAGTGAGCCTTTTCACACAGTAGAAGCCTACTTCAACATTTGTTGAAGTTCTCATTTAGACAAAGTGGCAGTGCAGGGTTTTTTAAACTGCAGTATCTGATAAGATCAGCATGATTTGATGAGCAAAAATTCCAGCCTGAGGAGTCACTGACTGTGCAGTCATTGTGTTTCATTAAGGCCTACAATGACATTGGTTCATGTTAGTTTCCAGAAAAGCATAATGGAAGGGCTGCATTTGCAGATGGATTTCAGTAAGCATGAAGGAGTGTGTGGTTTCAGAAATACATATTTTTAAAAATCAATTTGGTTGCAAATATCTATGATAGGATCTTCAGTTCCAGTTAAGGTTAAATTTGGGGTAAAGAGGAACTGCATTTTGTTAAGACTGCAGGACCACTGGCCTCAGACCTTGTCCCATTCCCTTTTTTGAGTGCTGAACTGAACCTGTCATTCAGTTGTAATCACATATTGGTGACCAATGTCCACTCCAAAGCAAAGCATACCTTATTTTCCCTTGCCACAACTGGCTTTTCCAAAAGGTCACAGCTGAGGGAGGGTGTTGCAATAAACACCCTGAGGAGGGTGTTGCAAGAAAACCAAAGTATTTCTGGACAAAGTGGAGTGGAGTTGTTGCTGTACCCTAACAGCAATGAATTTGTAGGATTGGATCATCCCTCAATTCTAAAATAAGCTTCATGAGACCTAGTACTGTTTGTGACTGGGCTGAGTTGGCCTTCATAGCAAAGGGCAGGAGGCACAGTGGCATTTGTAGCCATGAACCACGGCAAGATGTCTGGTCACAGGATCTCCTCTATGCGTGTCTGGTGTTCTAGGAGGCTGCACTCAGCTAAGAATGAGAGAGAATATCTTCCAAAGACCAGCTCAAATTATGGAATCCAGACAAGCCCTTCTGAGACTTCTAACTACTAAAGCAGCCTCCAAATCTACCTTTTTTTTTGGGTGTGTTTCACATAAGGTCACAAGAAAGCAGAACTGTTGCATGCTTGTGAAAGAGAGCACGTTTCCTGTCTCAGACCAAATTATTTATTTATAAAAATGGAGAGATTACATATGTTTCTATCATGTTTTTCATGTTAATTTGTTTTGTATGCTGCTGGTGTAGAAAATATGATGAGTCACTCTTCATAAAATAGTTTTTAAATACATGACTACCAGTGGCACATGAAAGATAGCCTTTGAATTTGTGTTTAGTTTTCAGTCTTACATCTTTGGGAAAATGCAGACATTTGAAAATGGAAGGAGTTTGCAATGGGTACTCAAATCAGTCTTTGTGATGCAAACATCTACTGCTACTTTGTAATTAGATGGATAAAAAGCGAAGGAGATCAAATGGTATCAAGCTGATTACTAGTATAAAGGGATAATTGTAAGTAGTTAAAGACCAATGAAATGACAGTAATTACCCTATTCCCACACTGGGTATTTTATGGTGTATCTGATTAAACCTTCTGTTGAAACTTTCTGATTTTGAATGGTATTTAAAAAATACCTTCCATCTTTCATGTTGGATTCTATTGTACAATTATTTTCACAGAAGGAAGGAGAGTTTTCTATGCTTTTATGACCACATATGTTCATCTGCTGCTGCTCTAGCCAAGCAAATGCTGCAGTAGTAGTTGAAGTCAGGAAAAGTATGCTTGTCTGTGCAGATTAAGAATTAGTTTTGAAGCAGGTGCTGTTCTGAGCTTTTGAAGAAAACAGGTAGAAGGGAGTCAGGAGTCTGAACTGATTTAATGTCATTAACACATCTAATGCCAAAAAGTCACCTTTTCTTTCCTTGAAACAGTTTTTGAGGAATTCAAAGTTAAAAACAAACATCATCCAGTTTATATGAAACAGTAATGAATTTTTAGTGTTTTCTGTAGTTCTGTAGGTTGCTGAAACACATTTCCAGCGTTTTCTATTTCCCCCCTTTATGTATCATGATTATGTGATGGAAGACCAGATATTTTGTTATAACTTAAGAGTGGATACCGGAGTGGTTATTGTTTCACTCTACCAGATTATCTATTTGAGTGTTTGCTGTGTGAACACAAGATCTGTCTCCTCTCATGTGGAGGGCTAGATGCAGCCCTGGCTTCTAGGTAGGTCGGTGCCTTGTGCAGTGTGGTCTCACCCTCTCTCTTGTGCTCCATGGCTCCCGGTGTCTCAAAGAGAGCTGCTGAGTGTCTGGAGGCAGAGAGCCAGGCAGAAGGCACTAAGCTACATCTCTTGGGGCTTTGCATTCAGAGGACTGTCACATTATGGCTACTGCCTTGTGCAGTGGGACCACTGTAATTGGGTGGTTCAGGACCATTCCTTTTCCACCACATGAACTGAAATATTAAATATATGGTTGACAGATCAGTCATTTTAAGCCTTACAGTGATTTTTTTGTTCTGACTGCATTAAGAAACATTTTTCAAAATACCATTATTTCATACAGAATTGAAATCCTTATTTTATACGAAAAATAATGTGTAACCATAGTGAATATGGGCAATGTGGCAGTGCTGTTCCTGATGTTTTGGAAATTACTGACATTTTTTCTTGTGATAATGCTGATAGTAGAAACAAACTTACCTTGTGAATATTGAACACCTCATTGTTAAAGGGCTCTGTCTTCTATCTATGATCCCCCTCTTGCCTTGTAAAAATACTCTTCTGACTACGCTGTCTCTTATATAATGGTTAGTGAATATATCAAATATATATTGATTTTCAGAAAGATATCCAAGGGAATTATAATCAGTATTTAGAGATTGAAAATAGTCTCAAGTCTAGTATTTGCTGTTATCTGAAATATATTCTCCTTTTTTTTGACAGGTGTTTCAGCTTATACTTGACAGACACAAGACAATGTTGAAAAGCCTATAAATATGAAAGGCCCAATGAGCATGTTCATATGTATTTAAAAATTTTTCCCAGAGCATTTGAGTGTTTTTCACTCAAATAAGTGTTTTGACATCAGTCAGTCATCAGTCTTTTCCCTGTCAGTGACAACCTATCATGACAGAATTTATGAAGAGATTTTTCATGAATAGCAAGGATGGTTTTTCTGCTATAATTACTTATTGACATGTTAGATAAAGATTTTCAGTTACACAGAAAAAAATGCTTCTCTTGCAGTACCTTAGGTAAGTATACACTCACCTGTTTTTCAAGCTTCTCTCTTCTTTCAAGTGATTGATACCAAAACAGATCTGTTGACAGTTTTGCCAAAAAGCACTGGGAATATTTTTGTCTCCTTTTAAACTGTAGGGAACAGGTAAAATCTCTTCTCATAAGATATTAAAAGATCAACATCCCTAGACATCTTTCAGTGACAAGGTGCATGTGTACAACATATTTGTGATTACATATTTGGCTGCAGGGGCAATAGAACACCACCATGCTCTAGAGTATTGAATGACTGTAAAAGGCAAAGCATCAGTTTTCTTCCAAGACTAGCATTAGGACTTCCCACTGGAACATGCTACTGGAAACCATATATGAAGAATGAATGCTGGACTTGTCATAGTTCCTTGCAGCAGCATACAGGGTTTTACAGAAAGGTAGAAATGTAATTCTTGTAGGGGTTGGCAGCAATTAAACTGTTCTTGTTAAAAATAAGTAAAAGTTTTTCCAAGCTTGATTGTATTAGTAATCTGTTCCTAAGGAAAATGCAATTTTTGTAAATAACAATTGCAATGTTTATTGCTATCTTTATGAAATCTGCACACTGTTCTTGCTTTTAGCGCTTTTAAGAGGTTCTTTACACAAAGAAATACTAGACAGGTTTTTTGGATGATGTTTCCATCATAAAACACAGACACTTTTGGCAAATGAAGCGCAGGAAACATTTGAAAGGTTAATGTGCAGCAGACAGTCACCCTTCCTCCAAGAGCTGCCCATTTACTTGAGAGATTGTATAGCAGTCAGAATGTTTTAGCATCGCTTCAGCATCTTATGGCAGGATCCACATGTTGGCTGTTGACAGCTGTAAACATGTATATTTGCATTCTGGTTTGGATGCTTTCAGCTCCTTTGCCTGCAGCGGTCACTTCCTCTCTCCCCATTCTCCGGCAAGGTCTGCAGTCCCTGTGCTGCCTGCTCCGCTTCACCGCGGGCTGAAGGACACTCTCCTGGAGCAATTTCTTCCCGAGACATGAGTCAGCAGCACGGTGTCTGACGGCATTGCCGGCATGGGCCGCGCAGAGATGTGCCTCTGCAGTGACGCAGCCTTTGCTCACGCAGGAGTCACCAAGGAGTTTTACATCACCTCTACACCAGGTGGCAACATATCATGCTGCTCTGCTCGTCATCTGGTTTGAAAGGCAAAACCGCTTACAATATGCAGCATTCTGTAGAATTCAGTCATTATAGATCTGATCTGCTACCCCTTCTTTTTGTTTTTGTTTTTTTAAAAATCAAATTAAATGTTGTTATTACATTTATGTCTTATTATATTAATGTTGACAAAGATGGTTAAATGACATTAACTATAAGGAGGAAGAAAATTCAATGAGATGGTCTAAATGGTGTAAGAGTATGCACTAAAGGTACCTTTTAAGTTTTAGAGAATGCTGTTGGCATTCATTTTAAGATACAAAAAGGTATGTGTTACAACAGTTTTTTCTTTTAAATTTTCTGGAACCTAATTACTAAAAAAAATCTCTCCTCCTCTAATAAAGATTCATAGTACCTGAAGGACTAGCACCTTCAATTTAAACTGTAATAAAAACTTTGGTTACTATTAAAAGGCTTTTCAAATAATGTTCAGATGTCTGTGACATTCAGGCTGAAATGTTTCGTGTGGTATTCATACTGCCGACTTAAGGTCTTTTTATTGCAGATATCTTCTGGGCTATTCATTGTGGATTCCCCTTATAGTTGCTTAAGGGACATCAGAGGTAGCCTCTTCTGGAAAGTCTTCTAGTCTTTTGTACTCCTCGCAGAGAAACAAGTGCCTGCAGGGTTCAGTTGATCTCATACATTTCTAAAAGGTCAGATGAATCATACCACAAAGTGCTTATTACTCTGTTGTACTATAGAGTCTAGAAAACTAGTTCAGATATCTGCATTTTAGACATTTGCATTTGCTCAGATAATTCCAATCTTTTGAATGTAATTGTACTTCAAATGGAACTACAGGTTCTCAAAGGATTTGATTATTAAGCCACAAATTTTTTTGAGTTTGGCATCCAGACTACAAGCCTGGCTTGGACATTGATCTGACTCATTCTATCAATTTTTTGGAGTAAGGAGAGACAACTCCCACTATATCAGATAAGTCTGGTAGTGCCTGTTCTATTTCAGTTCACTGTATTAATGTTATAAAAACATAGTAAATACAATGTAAGGGAAGAAATTTTGTTAAAGGCTTAAATGTCTAATTCATTAACATTTGTAAAACAAATGTAAAAAGCAAAACATAGCTGTCTTCAAATAAAAGTTTGTGAAGTATTCAACATGCAGATAAATAGACAAATGAAATTGTCATGTAAGACAGTATTATGAAAGAGAACAGGAAGATAGAATGCATATGAAAGGAATGATACAGACAAAACCAAATCCTTGAGTGTGAACTGAAATGAAGGGAGTAAAAGTGCTTATGGAAATTTTTGCAGCCTTAAATGAAAGAAGAAGGAGAGGAAAGGATATGAAGGTGTGTGAGTGCAGATAAGTGACAGTGTTTTGGGCAGAATGTCAAAAGATTTTACACTGGAGTGAAGCCCAACAGAACCAGTGACAGGGTGAAATGTGAGTATGGGACTACTTAGAATTAGTTAATTAGTCAGCAAAGTCAGAGGCTACTGTTCTGGTAATCCCACAAGAAAAACTGTTTTACTTACTAATTTTTGGAATTCATTAACTAATGAATTTACTAAAAATGAAACCACACAAAAAAGTTTTCTTATTTCAAGGTGACTAGCAATGCTAGCACTCACAGACCATCTTTGATTATCTTCACAAGAAGACCTTGAGACAGTGATTGAAGGTTGAGGTGGCAAATGTAACTGAGTACAGTGTTATCTAAAACGTATTATTATGTACATAAAACCATCTCTAACTCTGCCCATACCATGTTGAATTTTGACCTGTCCATCTTTGCCTGGGAACAAGGTCTTTATTTGCAATAAGAGCATGAGTTTCGTTCTTAATGATTGTTATCCCTTCCTCTTACTATAATTAAACTGGAAAAAAAATCAAAGAAAGGTAAAAAGGATGATCTAAGTCATGATGTTACAATAGGAATATTAATTAGGGAAACCAGAGTACTTTACCCCGGAGAAAAGATTGTTCTATGGAAATGTTAAAGAGGGCTAAAGAACCCCAAATGGTGTGAAGGTTGTGCATTAAGAATTTCTTGTTTAGTCTTATTTCCAAAAAAAAAAATGTTGAGCATCAGTTGAAGCTAACAGAAGCTTCATTCAAAGCAAGCGAGAAAGCTTGGTTCTTCATCTTGTTTTAGCATCTATCATGTATTTTTCATCTGTAATATCTTTTTCAAAGCAGGTAAGAAGGTTTGGTTCTCCATCTTGTTTTAGCACCTATAATATCTTTTTCAAGAAACTTCACAAATTCACTCTACACATTTTATGGGCCTTCAGAATAGTGGATAATTTAGAGAAGGAATACCTACCAATACCTATTAAATAAAAAAAGACATTATCCCTGGCTAAGGAGTTCCAAATGTTGCAAATTTTTGGAGGTTAGGTTATTTGGTGAAGTCTCATTATGTGCTGTATTGTTCCCTTTTTACTTTGGATGACATTTTGGAGAATGGTTACTAAGCTTGATGAATCAGTAGCCTTTGCCCTGACCTAGAATCACCCTTATGTTAGAAATAAAGCTGATTTAAAATAATAATAAATTTATCCTGTAGTGTTAAAATCAAACAACAAAAGTGTGTAATTAATAGTGAGATATTTTTCAGGTAAATATATGAAATCTATCAGATTCCATTTAAGGTAGAGTGATTCCTTCTTATTCTATGTGCAAAGTACAATTTTCTGTATTGTAGTTTCAGGAGTGTGCTTAAAAAGGTTGAAAATTTTTGAATATGTCAGTCCTGGAGCAAAACTAGTGAAGATTATAAATAGGAGAATAAGTGGTGAAAGGGCATGTTATCTTTAACTCTACTGTTTTCTAGGTTTTAACTCTGATGTTTTCTTCCTCAAAAGCATCTATCTTGCTTCTCTTTTTGGTTTAGTTTGCTAGATTTTGTTTAGTTTCCTATCTTCCACTTGCTTCAGTGAGCAATAAGTGTATTTGTGCCAAAACCAAGAACACTGGCTTCCTATTTTAAACTGTTATCATTGTGTTTCTTTTATAGGAGAGCCAAATCTGTGCCAAATCTGTGGTAAGTGCTGCAGTTATTCACATTTTCCTGCTTCCTTCCTTCAGGACTGCATGTTATACTTTCCAGCATGTGATGTGAATGCAGATGGATCTTTGTACCTGGAGGAAGAAAACAAAGGAACACAACTGTTTGCTTGTATTGTAGCTGTGTATGTGAGATGTGAGGGAAAAAAGTACCCTTTCAATGTAGTTTTCATTTTAACAGAATTATTGAATGTGGGATCATAAAAGTAGTTAACATTACCTGTCCAACAGTCTTGTTTCTGTTTGGATGCAGAAAGTCAGAACTAATTTAATGAAACTGGTATTAAAATGAAGACAAAGTGCTTATATTCAATTTTACATATCTTTTAATATGAAGACAATCATTTAGAAGAGCTTTAAGGGTATTAAATTTCTTTACCATCAAGCTCATAGTCACTAAAGTCTATGTGGGTATTTCTTTTTGCAGAACTTGGAAACATACCACCCGTCTGTAGGCAGGTATTACAGCTCTCCCAGCTTTCCTTTCCATAATAATACAATACTCAAAATTCAGCTGAAAAAGACTTTTCAGTAGACAACCTGCAAAAATAAAATACTGAGAGAATTTTTAAAAAGTGTTCACAGTCTTTAGTGACTTAAAGATTGTGCTAAGAAGCAGACCTTTAAAGAATGCCTCAAATGGATGAGTTACTGTGTTGAAATACAGAAACTGGGAAATGGGAATTATTTCCAGTAATATATCTGACCCACAGAGTACTGGTGTGTGTTAGTGCTGGTCTTGTTTTGGATTATAATTTGACTTTGATGGGTTGTAGTTAGGAACCGGTATAAATATGGAGAAGATGCAGAAAGGACAAGAAAACCTTAGAAATGGTAGCTCCCTCACTCTGGACAAAGCCAATGCAAATGCAACCAAACAAATTCTTACTCAACAAAAAAAAATAGTATGTTCTTCATGCTAATTTAGAAGACATTAATTTAGAAGACATTTGGGATAAGATTTCGCTTGCATAAATTTAATTATAAAGCTCAGACTTATGTCTGATCTAGAAGGCAGAATATGTGATTTATTTTATTCTAAAGCAGAAATTCTAAACCTGTTAGAGGATGCAGGTGACATCTAAAGCTAAATGAGAAGCATTCCATTATTTGTTGAGGTAAAGGTGCCCTTACTGTGCTGTGGTGCAGGAAGATGAATGTGGAGAAAAGATGTTTCTTTTTCAGATTCAAGTTCAAAGACACAATATTCATGTTTTCATGGAGTTTTACATTGGGAGATAGATCACTATTGTTTCTTTAGCTTAACAGGAAGGTAGTTATGTGTATTGGCTCTTCTAAGAAGGAGGCAGCCTGAAAAGCAATACAAAAGGAACATGGGAATTTGTGAAGAGGAGAGGTATTGGACTGGAAGCAGCAGTAGTCAGAATGACATTTGACAGGTGAGAAACTGCTCTGCTGGAATTAAAACCTTCATCTAAGGGAGAAGCATCTTCCGTGTTGGATGCCACAAGGTGTCTGCATGCAGCCAGTGAACTGTCAGTTCAGGTTGCAACAACACATACCCACACTTGCAATGTGCATATATGAAGTCATGGGGTTCTTTCACACTAGTGTGTGATTCAGCAGGTTGTAATGAGCTGAACAGATCCACGGAAACCTAGGCCACCCACACCTCTAGCAGGAGATGTGTAAGGAGGACAACAGGCACACCCAGATTAGGTGTGTGCGCTTGTAACTACTCAAGGTCCTGTGAGAAATATGTGCACATGTAACTGTGTTTTTCTGTCTGTTGTTAGATGCGGTCGCACAGAGACTTGGCCTGGCTGCTCCACAG
>NW_005054475.1:1365348-1368224 GCF_000277835.1 Geospiza fortis | reverse complement strand
CCAGCCTGGCCTGGGACCCTGCCAGGGGTGGGGCAGCCACAGCCCCACTGGATAATGAGGGACAACAACCTTTGATTTATAACCGTGAAGTGAAAACAGAGAAAGAGAAAAAAACCAAGGCAGGGAAAATGCAGGGGCTGTGTGTGTGTGTGTGACACTCCTGAGGGCAGGAACTGAGCACGGGGGACCCAAACCCCTCTGGAAGTGGCATAAACCCCTCTGGAGGGGGCACAGACCCCTCTGGAGGAGGAACAAACCCTGATGGAGGGGGCACAAACCCATCTGGAGGGGGCACAGATCCTGATGGAGGGGACACCAGTCCCTCTGGAGGGGACCCAAACCCCTTTGGAGGTGGCACAAACCCCCCTGGAGGAGACCCAAACCCCTCTGGAGGGGCCCCAGACCCCTCTGGAGGGCCCCAAGCCCCTCTTTGCGTGGTTTGGTGGCTCTGCAGCCCCCGGGCTGTGCTCAGGCTGCCCCTGTCCCTGTCCCTGCCAGGGCTGCCATCGAGGAGTCCCTGCGGGTGCTGCGCCACGCCGCCGGCAACATCTACATCAACGACAAATCCACGGGGGCCGTGGTGGCCCAGCAGCCCTTCGGGGGCTCCCGCATCTCAGGTGACACCAGCGCTGCTGGCCAGCTCCCCCTGTGTCCCCCTGTCCCCTGTGTCCCCCCTGTGCTCCGTGTCCCTTGTCCTCCTGGCCCTCCATGTCCTTCCTTGTCCCCATCCTTCTGTGTCCCTCCTGTCCCTCCGTGTCCCTTCTGCCCCCTGTGTCCTGTCCCTGCCGTCCTCCATGTCCTTCCACGTCCCTGTCCTGTGTCCCTCCCATCCCTGTGTCCCTCCATGTCCTTCCCATCCCTCTGTATCCCTTCTGTCCCTGTGCATCCCTCCTGTCCCTCCTTGTCCCCATCCCTGCCTGTCCCTCCTCTCCCTCCCATCCCTCGTGTCCCCTGTGTCCCTCCCATCTCTCTGCATCCTTCCTGTGCTCCTTGTCCCTCCATGTCCCTCCCATTCCTTGTTCTCTGTGTCCCTCCCATTCTTCTGTGTCCCTCCATGTCCCCATCCTGTGTCAGTGTCCCTCCCATCCCTCCGTGTCCCCTGTGTCCCTCTGTGTCCTTCCCATCCCTCCATGTCCCTCCAATTCCTCTGTGTCCCTCCTGTCCCTCTATGTCCCTCCCATCCTTCCCTGTCCCTCTGTGTCCCTCTTGTGCCCCTCCAGGTCCCTCCATGTCCCCATCCTCTGTGTCCCTCCTGTCCCTCTATGTCCCTCCCATCCTTCCCTGTCCCTCTGTGTCCCTCCAGGTCCCTCCATGTCCCCATCCTCTGTGTCCCTCCTGTCCCTCTGTGTCTCTCCCCATCCCTTCCTTGTCCCTCCATGTCCCTTCTGTACCCCGTGTCCCTCCATGTCCCCATCCTCCCTGTCCCACCTGTTCCCTGTGTGTCCCTCCTGTCCCTCTGTGTCCCTCTTGTGCCCCTCCAGGTCCCTCCTGTCCTTCCATATCCCTCCTGTCCCTTGTGTCCCTCCATGTCCCCATCCTTTGCGTCCCTCTGTGTCCCTCCTGTCCCTCTGCGTCCCTCTTGTGCCCCATGTCCCTCCATGTCCCCATCCTCTGCATCCCTCTTGTGCCCCTCCAGGTCCCTCCTGTCCTTCCATATCCCTCCTGTCCCTTGTGTCCCTCCATGTCCCCATCCCTCTGTGTCCCTCCGTGTCCCTGCCCCCCTCCTGGTGTCACCATGGCTCTGTGCTGTCCCCACAGGCACCAATGACAAGCCCGGGGGTCCCCATTACCTGCTGCGCTGGACGTCCCCTCAGGCCATCAAGGAGACGCACGTGCCCCTGGGGGACTGGCGCTACGCCTACATGCAGTGACCTGGGGACAGCCTGGGGACACTGCCACCCCTGCACAGCACTTACACTACTGACCCCTGACCCCCCTCCCCTCCTGGGAGATCTTTAAAAAAGGAAAAAAGGAAAAAAAAAAAAAAAATAATGTTGTTAAATGTTAAAGCTCCGAGCTCCTGTGGTGTCCTGGGTCGGGTGGCACTTGGGGACACGAGGGTGAGTGTGGCAGTGGTTGGATTTGGTGACTTTAAAGGTCTTTTCCAACCTCGGTGATTCTGTGTGAGCATGCTTAATTAGGTTGTTGATTAAGGGGTGGCTGCAGAGGCACAGCTGGGCCCAGCTCCCTTTCCCTCCTGGCCTCCCATCCCCAGGGCAGTTCCCTCTGCACAGGGCTGAGCAGGGTCAGAGCAGGAGCTGAGATCTGTCCCTGTCACCTGTCCCCAGCCATGTCCCTCCCTGTCCCCAGCAGCAACCCGGGGTGGGTGTGCAGGGCAGCCAGGCTGGCTCTGTCCCCGGGGCTGGGCTTTGTCCCCAGCCTGAGCCCCCCTAACCCTGGGCTGGGCCGGAGCCTCGAGCCAGGAGAGGGCAGCTCTGGAGAGGGCAGCTCTGGAGAGGGCAGCTCTGGAGAGGGCAGCTCTGGAGAGGGCAGCTCTGGAGAGGGCAGCTCTGGAGAGGGCAGCTCTGGAGAGGGCAGCTCTGGAGAGGGCAGCTCTGGAGAGGGCAGCTCTGGAGAGGGCAGCTCTGGAGAGGGCAGCTCTGGAGAGGGCAGCTCTGGTGCTGCCTGGAACGACCCCCAGTGCCTTATCCCAGCCCCATCCCAGTCCCATCCCAGCCCCATCCCATTCCCAGTCCCATCCCCATTCCCATCCCATCCCCATCCCAGCCCCATTCCCATTCCCATCCCATCCCCATCCCAGTCCCATTCCAATTCCCATCCCAGCCCCATCCCAGTCCCATCCCCATTCCCATCCCATTCCCATCCCATCCCTCAGCCCCCCCAGCTGGGCTCAGGCTGGCCCCGGCAGCCCCAGC
>NW_005054475.1:1362129-1365338 GCF_000277835.1 Geospiza fortis | reverse complement strand
TGCAGGAGCTCTGGGAGCTGCAGGGGTTGCAGGAGCTGCAGGAGCTGCAGCTCTCCCACCCTGGGAGCTGCTGTCCCACCCGAGCCCAGCCCCAGGGCTCTGCCAGCTGCCAAGACCAGGCCTTAAACCAGGAGTTAAAATTAAATCAGGCCTTAAAGCAAGAGTGAAATCAGGTGTTAAACCAGGAAATAAATCATGCCTTAAACGAGGCTTTAAAGCAGGAGTTAAAATGAAACAAGGCCTTAAACCAGGACATAAACCAAATGGAGTTAAATCAGGCCTAAAATCAGGACTTAAAATTAAACCAGGAGATAAACCAATAGATCAATGAGGCGTTAAACCAGGAGTTAAAATTAAACCAGTCCTTAAATCAGGCCTAAACTCAGGACTTAAACCAGGACTTAAATGAGGAGTTAAAATTAAGCCAGGCCTTAAATGAGGAGTTAAAATTAAACCAGGCCTTAAATGAGGAGCTACACCCGGCCTGAGCCTGGGCTGGGCTGGCAGCTGCAGTGTGAGCAGCAGGAGCGCTCTGGAGCGCACGGCCCTGCTCCTCCAGCTCAGCTCCAATTCACAGAAGTGTTTGTTTCTAACCCCTAGGATTAATTACTGCTCAATTAACCGCTCAATTAGCGGCGTTTGCAGCCCCGGCAGGTGAGCCCAGGGCGTGCAGGGCTGCAGGAGTGGCTGGAGCTGCTCTGCATCCTGGCTCAGCTGCAAAAACGTGCAATAAATTCATGTTCAAGGCTCCTTGCGTTGATTTATGAGTGATTTCTGTGGGTTGCTGTCAGATAAAGGGCGAGGGGGGGTTGGCATTGGGGGCCTTTCAATAAATCCAACCCAGCTTTGCATTTTCTGCACAAATGGGGTTCCCCTGCTTGGGGAGAGAGGCGGGAAAAGGAGGGGGGCCCAGGGGAGCCCAGCCCTGCCCCAAACCCACCCCAAATGCACCCAAACCCCGGGCAGGGAGAGAGAACCCCACACCCCGGGAGGGAGGAGAGCACCCCAAATCCTCAGCAGGCAGGAGAGAGCCCCAAACCTGCCCCAGACCCCAGCAGGGAGCAGAGAACCCGAAACCCACCCCAAAGCCTGGAAAGGAGAACCCCAAACCCACCCCAAACACTGGCAGGGAAGAGAGAGTGTCCCAAATCCACCCCAAACCCTGGAAGAGAGAGCCCTAAACCCCCAGAAAGGGGGAGAGAGCCCCAAATCTACCCCAAACGCTGGCAGAGAGGAGAGAGTGTTCCAAACCCACCCCAAAGCCTGGAAGGGAGAACCCCAAACCATGGGGAGGGAGGAGAGAACCCCGAACCCCAGCAGGGAGGGCAGAGCCCTGCCCTGGCTGCCGGGATTGTCCCCAAACCATCACCCAGGTGATGATCCCAGCCCTGTCCCCTCCTGTGCCCTGGTTTGGGACCAGCCCCTCCCGGCCCTGCCCGGCCTCAGCTCCTTTCACGCCTCAGGGCCGGGTGTCAAGTGCATTTTTGAGCCTTAGCTCTGAATTTCATGGCTTTTGTGGCTCCACATCGGGCCCCTGATGCCGTTCAAACCTCGGCTGTTCCAGGCTGGCAAAGGCCAGGGTGGGTGAGGGGACGGGGGGAGCCTGGGGGGGCTCCAGGGACCCCAAAAATGAGCAGCAGCAGGAGCAGATTTTCCCTGGATAAGTGGAGAATTTTCAATGTGTGAGTGGCAGATTTTCCCTAGAAAAGAGGCAGATTTCCCCTGGATAAATGGCAGATTTTCCCTGGATAAATGGCAGGTTTTCCCTGGATGAGTGGCAGATTTCCCCAGGAAAACTGGCAAATTTTCCCTGGAAAAGTGTCAGGTTTTCCCTGGATAAGCAGCAGATTTTCCCTGGATAAGTGGAGAGTTTTCAATGTGTGAGTGGCAGATTTTCCCTGGAAAAGTAGCAGGTTTTCCCTGCATAAGCAGAAGATTTTCCCTGGGATAAGTGGCAGATTTTCCCTAGATGTGTTAATTTTTCCCTGGGTAAGTGCAGGTTTTTTCCTGGGATAAAGGGCAGATTTTCCTGGGATAAAGGGCAGGTTTTCCTCTGGAAGTGGCAGATTTTCTCCCTGGAAGTGGCAGGTTTTCCCTGGATAAATGGCAGATTTCCCCAGGAAAACTGGCAAATTTTCCCTGGAAAAGTGGCAAATTTACCCTGGAGAAATGGCAGATTTTTCCCTGGAAAAGTGTCAGGTTTTCCCTGGATAAGCAGCAGATTTTCCCTGGATAAGTGGAGAGTTTTCAATGTGTGAGTGGCAGATTTCCCCTGGATAAATGGCAGATTTTCCCTGGATAAATGGCAGGTTTTCCCTGGATGAGTGGCAGATTTCCCCAGGAAAACTGGCAATTTTTCCCTGGAAAAGTGGCAAATTTACCCTGGAGAAATGGCAGATTTTCCCCAGATAAGCAACAGATTTTCCCTGGATATGTTAGGTTTTCCCTGGGTAAGTGCCAGGTTTTTTCCTGGAATAAAGGGCAGGTTTTCCCTGGAAAAGTGCTAGATTTTCCCTGGGAAGTGGCAGGTTTTCCCAGGAAAACTGGCAATTTTTTCCTGGAAAAGCGTCAGGTTTTCCCCTGGAAGTGTCAGATTTTCCCTGGAAAAGTGGCAAATTTTCCATGTGTGAGTGGCAGATTTTCCCTAGATAAATGGCAGGTTTTCCCTCAAAAACTGGCAAATTTTTCCCTGGGTAAGTGTCAGGTTTTCCCTGGCTAAAAGGCAAGTTTTCCCTGGAAAAGTGGCAGATTTTCCCAGGAAAACTGGCAAATTTACCCTGGATAAATGGCAGATTTTCCCTGGATGAGCAGAAGATTTTCCCTGGATAAGTGGCAGATTTTCCCAGGAAAACTGGCAAATTTACCCTGGATAAATGGCAGATTTTCCCTGGATGTGTTAGGTTTTCCCTGGGTGAGTGCCAGGTTTTTTCCTGGGATAAAGGGCAAGTTTTCCCTGGATAAAGGGCAGGTTTTCCCTGGGAAGTGGCAGATTTTCCATGTAAAAGTGGCAGATTTTCCCAGGAAAACTGGCAATTTTTCCCTGGAAAAATGGCAGATTTTCCCCTGGAAGTGGCAGATTTTCCCTGGATATGTTAGGTTTTCCCTGGGTAAGTGCTAGGGTTTTTCCTGGGATAAAGTGCAGGTTTTCCCTGGATGAGTGGAGGAGGAGGAGGAGGAGGAGGAGGAGGAGGAGGAGGGGGAGGAGGTGG
>NW_005054475.1:1361168-1361912 GCF_000277835.1 Geospiza fortis | reverse complement strand
TTTCCTTGGATAAAGGACAGGTTTCCTTGGATAAAGGACAGGTTTTCCCTGGATTTGTGGCAGGTTTTCCCTGGGCCAGGGGAGGATCCCAAAGCCCTCCCGGGCATCCCGGGATAACGGAACCGCCGGAGCCGGGGAAGGATCGGGAACCGAGGAGGGCGGGGCTGGGAATCCTTGGGAATGAGCTGGGAATGAGCTGGGAATCCCTGTGGGGTGAGCTGGGAATCCCTGTGGGGTGAGCTATGGACACCCCAAACCCCCAGCAGGCAGGAGAGAGCCCCAGACCCAGCCCAGGAAGAAATGTGTAGGATAAACTGGGAATCCATGGGGGGTGAACTGGGAATCCTTGTGGGATGAATTTGGAATCCTTGGGGGATGAGCCGGGGATCCGTGTGGGGTGAACTGGGAATCCTTGGGGAGTGAAATGGGAATCTGTGTGGGGTGAACTGGGAATCCTTGGGAGATAGACTGGGAATCCTTGGGGAATTAACTGGGAATCCTTGTGGGAATCCATGGGGGATGAGCTATGAGCACCCCAAATCCTCAGCAGGCAGGAGAGAGCCCCAAACTCACCCCAAATCCACCCCAAACCCTGGCAGGGAGGAGAGAGAGCTCCAAACCCAGCCCAGGATGAGCTGTGCAGGATAAACTGGGGGATGGACTGGGATTCTCTGTGGGATGAACTGGGAGAGGAGGAGGAGGAGGAGGAAGAAGAGGAGGAGGAGGAAGAGGAGGAAGAAGAAG
>NW_005054475.1:1357893-1360248 GCF_000277835.1 Geospiza fortis | reverse complement strand
GGAGGGCCCCAAGGGGGGTAGGGGGTGTCCCCAATAGGCAGGGGGGTCACCAGTGGGGTGGGGGCGGTCCTTGATGGGACAGAGGGGTCCCAATGTGACAGGGGGTCCCTATGGGGCAGGGGGGTTCCCAATGGGACAGGGGGGGTTCTCAAGGGAGCAAGGGGGTCCCTGATGGGGCAGGGGGGTCCTCGATGGGACAGGGGCGTCCCCAATGGGCAGTGGGGTCCCTGATGGGACAGGGGGTTCCCAAATGGGGTAGGGGGTGTCCCAATGGGGCAGGGAGTGACCTCGATGGGGCAGGGGGGTCCCCAATTGGATGGGGGGGTCCCTGATGGCACAGAGGGCTCCCCAATGGGGCAGGGGTGTCCCTGGTGTGACAGGGGTGTCCCTGGTGTGACAGGGGTGTCCCCAATGGGTGTCCCCGATCCCCGATGGCTTTTGGGTCTGGGGGGTCAGAGGAGCCCCCCGAGCCCCCCCCCAGCCGCAGCCTGGGGACCCTCAGGGCTCCCCCGTCTGCCAGCCCGATTTCCCCCTAAAACCCCAAATCCCAAATATCGCACAGGATGGAGGGAAAAGGAACATCCCACAGGATACGGGATAAGGAGCATCCCATGGGATGTGGGGAAAAGGAACATCCCAGAGGATCCGGGATGAAGGGAACATCCCACAGGATATGGGAAAATGGGAACATCCCAGAGGATTTGGGATAAGGAACACCCCAGAGTGTGCGGGAAAAAGAGAATATCCCACAGGATACAGGAAAAAGGGAACATCCCACAGGATGTGGGATAAAGGGAATATCTCAGAGGATGGGGGATGAAGGGAACATCCCACAGGATACGGGAAAAAGGAACATCCCAGAGGATTCAGGAAAAAGGGGAACATCCCAGAGGATGGAGGGAAAAAGGGATAACCCACAGGATGCAGGAAAAAGGGAATATCCCAGAGGATTTGGGATGAAGGGAACATCCCACAGGATTTGGGGAGGGGCTGGGCTGCAGGAAAAAGGAGCATCCCGCAGGATTTGGGATAAGGAACATCCCACAGGATATGGGGGAAAGGGAAAATCCCAGAGGGTGCAGAAAAAAAGGAACGTCCCATAGGATGTGGGATAAAGGAACATGCCACAAGATACAGAGAAAAGGGAACATCCCATAGAATTCGGGGTAAGGAACATCCCACGAGATGGGGGGGGAAAGGGATAACCCACAGGATTCGGGAAAAAGGGAATAGCCCAGAGGATGTGGGAAGGGCCGGGCTGAGGGATGAAGGGAACATCCCAGAGGAGACAGGAAAAAGGAACACCCCAGAGAATTCGGGATAAGGAACATCCTACGGGATTCGGGATGAAGGGAACATCCCACGGGATTTGGGATGAAGGGAATATCCCACAGGATTTGGGGAAGGGCCGGGCTGTGGGATCAAGGGAATATCCCAGAGGAGGCAGGAAAAAGGAGCATCCCACAAGATGCGGCATAAGGAACATCGCACAGGATTTGGGGATGAAGGGAACATCCCAGAGGGTGCAGGAAAAAGGGAACATCCTACAGGATTTGGGGAAAAAGGAACACCCCAGAGGATTTGGGAAGAAGGGAACATCCCAGAGGATTCAGGAAAAAGGAACATCCCAGAGTATTGGGGATAAGGAACACCCCAGAGGATTTGGGATGAAGGGAACATCCCAGAGGATTTGGGGAAAAAGGAACACCCCAGAGGATGTGGGATGAAGGGAATATCTCAGAGAATTGGGGATAAGGAACACCCCACAGGATTGGGGATGAAGGGAACACCCCAGAGGGTGCAGGAAAAAGGAACACCCCAGAGGATTCGGGATGAAGAGAACATCCCAGAGGATTTGGGGACAAGGAACCCCCCAGAGGATGTGGGATGAAGGGAATATCTCAGAGAATTGGGGATAAGGAACCCCCCAGAGGATGCAGCTCCCGCTGCTGGGCGCGGGCAGCAGGGCACAGCCGGGGGGGCACAGAGTGAGACCCCCAAAACCACCCCCAATCCCTCCCTCTGTCTCTTCCCAGCCCTGCCAGGGGTTTCCGGGAATTTTCATTAAAGGATGAGGAGGAGAAAAGAGCCACAGAGGGAGGGAGGGAGAGCACAGCGGAGGGAAAACGCGGCGCGGGGGGATCCAGGAGCGCCGAGCTCATCCCGGGGTTTGCCAGGGATAAAATCCGCCCCGGGCTGGGTTGCCTCTCTTTCTGCCCCGTGGTGTTTCTGCTCTCGCCGGTTCTGCCCCAGGGGCTCGGGGGAGCGGGAGGAGCTCGCGGGGTTGGGAGCGGAGGCGGAGGGAGATCGGGATCCCGCTCTGCGCGGGGAAACGGGGGGGAAAAGGGGGGAAAA
>NW_005054475.1:1355201-1356001 GCF_000277835.1 Geospiza fortis | reverse complement strand
GGCACAGAGCTGGGATTTGGGGTTAGGAGGGAACCTTGGGATTGGGAGGGAACTTTGAGACTAGGAGGGAATTTTGGGATTGGGAGAGAACTTTGGGATCAGGAGGGAGCTTTGCCTGGATCGGCCCCAGGACCGGGAGCAGCCGGAGCTGGAGCTGGGGGGGGACACGGAACCACTCGGGGGGGTTCTGTCCCATGGGAGGGGACCTGGGAGGGTCAGAGCTGATCCAGGCATGCAGAGCCACCCACAGGGATGGATCCTGGCAAGTCCAAAGGGGTGGATCCCAGCCCAGCCGAAGGGATGGGTCCTGCTCCATCCACAGGGATGGATCCTGGGCCAGGGTGGGCAGGGGGAGCTCCAGCCCTTTGTCCCCCGGGGTGTGCCCCATCCTTCAAACAGCAATGCCCCCAAACGCCACATCCTCATCCTCCTCATCCTCCTCATCCTCCTTGTCCTTCTCATCCTCCTCATCCTCTTCATCCGCCTCATCCTCTTCATCCTCCTCATCCTCCTCGTCTTCCTCATCCTCTTCATCCTTCTCGTCCTCCTTTCCCTCCTTATCCTCCTCCTCCTCCTCACCCTCACCCAGCCCATCCTCATCCCCACGGATGCCTTTCCCTTCCATCCCACCGGGGGCTCTCTGCCCCCTCAGTCCCTCTCCTGGGGGTTATCCCAAAATCTGCTCCCGTCCCTATAGCCCAGCCCCCCCGGGCTCAGCTGCAGTCAGAGACCTCCCTTCCCTTCCCTTCCCTTCCCTTCCCTTCCCTTCCCTTCCCTTCCCTTCCCTTCCCTTCCCTTCC
>NW_005054475.1:1353969-1354546 GCF_000277835.1 Geospiza fortis | reverse complement strand
GGAAAGGAAGGGAAGGGAAAGGAAAGGAAAGGAAAGGAAAGGAAAGGAAAGGAAAGGAAAGGAAAGGAAAGGAAAGGAAAGGAAAGGAAAGGAAAGGAAAGGAAAGGAAAGGAGCTCCAGCTCCTGACCCCGCTCGGAGCGCCCCGAGCCCAAACCCAGCTGGGCCGGGCGAAGCCGCGGCTTTGGGCTGCACTGGTGATGGGGGATCTGCCAAAATCCCGGCCCTGAGCCATTCCCGCCTCGCAGGAGCCCGGAACGGAGCGGTTTGGGGGTTTAGCCCACCCCAGGAATAGCAGAGCTGTCCTTGCCCTGTCCCATCCCTTGGATGCCGCTCCTCGCCTGGCACAGGAGGGAGCAGCTTCCAGCAGGAAATCCCGCTTGGAGCCGGGAGCTGCTCCCTGCAGAGGGGCAGGGGCTCAGCACGGAGGGATGAAGGTGAAATCCTCACTTTGCTGCAGGTTCGGCCCCTAAAACGGGAACTGCCCCGGTTCCTTTCCGGGCTGGGGCGGATTGAGCCCCTTGGAGGACACGGGGCGCCCACCCAGCCCCTCGGGGGCTGCTGCCCGTCCCACTCCCC
>NW_005054475.1:1353543-1353860 GCF_000277835.1 Geospiza fortis | reverse complement strand
AGGGGCTGAGCACGGAGAGTGAAGGTGAAATCCTCACTTTGCTGCAGGTTCGGCCCCTAAAACGGGAACTGCCCCGGTTCCTTTCCGGGCTGGGGCGGATTGAGCCCCTTGGAGGACACGGGGCGCCCACCCAGCCCCTCGGGGGCTGCTGCCCGTCCCACTCCCGGACCGAGCCCTGTCCCCGAGGATGAGGAGGGGTGACGCGGAGCCGCCCGGGCTGCGGGGAAGGCGATAATTCCCCGCTAATTCCCACCTGCCCTCCCAGCCCGCCCTCCCCGGGTCAGCTCCTGTGGGGCGCTGACAGCTCGCCAGGGCCG
>NW_005054475.1:1347570-1352965 GCF_000277835.1 Geospiza fortis | reverse complement strand
GAGCCAGCTGACTGTGATTGGCCATTAATTAGAAACAACCACATGAGACCAATCACAGATGCACCTGTTGCATCCCACAGCAGCAGATAACCATTGGTTACATTTTGTTCCTGAGGCCTCTCAGCTTCTCAGGAGGAAAAATCCTAAGGAAAGGATTTTTCATAGAAGATATCTGTGACAGTGATTCCACCCAGTAATTCCCCCCACAGTAATTCCAACCATTCCAAGATACTCCCTGCAGCTACACCCTCGTTTTCCAGCTTCCTCTGCTTGGTGAGGGAATATTCTCCTGTGCTTTTCCAGCTCCCAGACACAGAACCTGCAGGAGGAACCTCCCAGTGAATGATGAACTCCAGCAGTGCTCCTCACCCTGCAGCTGGGAATGTGCTGATCCCTGTTTGACAGGAGGAATTCAGATCCAAAGGGGTTCCAGAGATTCCCATGCTGTTTGATAGAGGAGGAATTGAAATCCAAATCCAAAGGGGTTCTGCAGATTCCCATCCCTGTTTGACAGAGCAGGAATTCAGACCCAGAGGGATTCTGCAGATTCCCACCCTGGATTCCCATCCCTGTTTGACAGAGCAGGAATTCAGATCCAAAACCAAAGGATTTCTGCAGATTCCCAGCCCAGATTCCCATCCCTGTTTGACGGGAGGAATTCAGATCCCAAGGGGTTCCCCAAATTCCCATCCCTGTTTGATAGAGCAGGAATTCAGATCCAAAGGGATTCCAGAGATTCCCATTCCTGTTTGATAGAGCAGGAATTCAGATACAAAGGGGTTCCCCAAATTCCCAGCCCAGATTCCCATCCCTGTTTGACAGGAGGAATTCAGATCCCAAGGGGTTCTGCAGATTCCCAGCCCAGCAGAGTGGACATGGACAGAATTCCCACAGATCCCCAGGACTCCTGTTTTGGGAAGTTTATCCCAGTTTGGCCAGGAGGAACTCCCCAGCAGCAATTCCTACAGAGAGCCACCGATTTTCCCCAGCAGGGAGCTGGGGCACAGCCAGAGCTGCTGGATTTTCAGTGGGTGTCTCAGGGATTTGGGGGCGGCCTGGTGTCCCCATCTCCATCTCCATCCCCATTTCCATCCCCATCCCCATTTCCATTTCCATCCCCATTTCCATCCCCATCTCCATCTCCATCCCCATCTCCATCTCCATCTCCATCTCCATCCCCATTCCCATCCCCATCTCCATCCCAGGGAGGTTTGGGTGCAGCCTGGTGTCTCCATCCCTATCTCCATCCCCATCCCAGGAGTTTGGGTGCAGCCTGGTGCTCCCATCTCAGGGGGGTTTGGGTGCAGCCTGGTGCTCCCATCTCAGGGGGGTTTGGCTGCACCTTGGTGCTCTGATCCCCATCCCCATCCCTATCCCCATTCTGATCCCAGGGGTTTGGCTGCAGCCTGGTGTCCCCATTCCCATCTCCATCCTAGGGGGTTTGGGTGCACCTTGGTGTCCCCATCCCTGGACTTTGGGTTCAGCCTGGTGTCCCCATTCCCATCTCCATCTGAGGCGGGCTGGGTACAGCTTGGAGTCCCCATCCTGGGGCTTTGGGTGCAACCTGGTGTCCCTGTCTCCATCTCCATCTCCATCTCCATCTCCATCTCCATCTCCATCTCCATCTCCATCTCCATCCCCATCTCAGGGGTTTGGGTACAGCTTGGTGTCCCCATCCCAGGGGGTTTGGGTGTACCTTGGTGCCCCCATCCCCGTCCTGGGGTGGGTTGGGTGCAGCCTGGTGTCCCCATGTCAGGGGTTTGGGTGTAGCCTGGTGTCCTTGCCCCCATCTCCATCTCCATCCCAGGGGTTTGGGTGTACCTTGGTGCTCCCATCCCCATCCCAGGACTCTGGGTTTGGCCTGGTGTCCCCATCCTCATCCTCATCCCGGGGGTCTGGGTTCAGCCTGGTGTCCCCATCCCAGGGGTCTGGGTTCAGCCTGGTGTCCCCATCCCAGGACTTTGGGTGCAGCCTGGTGTCCCCATCCCATCCCAGGACTTTGGGTTCAGCCTGGTGTCCCCATCCCAGGACTTTGGGTGCAGCCTGGCATCCCCATCGCCATCCTGGGGGTCTGGGTTCAGCCTGGTGTCTCCATCCCAGGACTTTGGGTTCAGCCTGGTGTCTCCATCCCGGGATCTCTCCCAGCACCCGGAGCCCGGGGGCAGGCCCGGCAGCGGTGACAAACAAGGCAGAACAGCGCTTGTGACGCTCCGGGAATTAATCAGGAGCGGGGCCGCGGGCTGGGCAAACAAGGCTGGAATTGCGTCCCGGCCTTGAGCAGGGGGAGCTGATTTGGGGCTGGTTTGGGGCAGGGGGAGCTGATTTGGGCTGGTCTGGGGCTGGTCTGGGGCAGGGATTGGGGCAGGGATTGGGGCTGGGACTGAGGCGAGGTTGAGGCTGAGATTGGAGCAGGGATTTGGGCAAAGGCAGGGAGGGATTTGGGCAAGGATTTAGGCAGGGGCACAGAATTGGGCAGGGATTTGGGCAGTGGCATGGATTTGGGCAGGGATTGGGGCAGGGATTTGGACAAGGGCAAGGAATATGGCAGGGGCAGGGATTTGGGCAGGGGAAAGAATTTGGGCTGGGGCACGGATCTGGGCAGGGATTTGGGCTGGGATCTGGGCAGGGATTTGGGCAGGATGGAAGGGAGAGGGAGGCACAGCCATACAGGAACAGGGGCAGGGAAGGGCTGGAGGGGAACAAGGGGAAGGCGATTTCCATCCCTGAAAAGCCGAGGTGCAAAGGAAGGGTTTTCTGTGAATGAGGAGAGAACAGCACAGCTCCAAAAGTCACCAGTGAGGGCACTGGGGGAGGGCAGCGTGACAGCTTTTCCTGCCTGAGGAAGGAGCAGGAACCCACGAAGGTGTGACGGATCCAAGCCAGCTCCAGGAACAGCTCCAGGATAAATCCAGGAACAGCTCCAGGACAGCTCCAGGCACAGATCCAGGCACAGATCCAGAGCAGCTCCAGAATAGCTCCAGGAGAGATCCAGGACAGCTCCAGGATAAATCCAGGAACAGCTCCAGGAACAACTCCAGGATCAGCTCCAGAACAGCTCCAGGAACAGCTCCAGGAACAGCTCCAGGAACAGCTCCAGAACAGCTCCAGGAACAGCTCCAGAACAGCTCCAGAACAGCTCCAGGAACAGCTCCTCAGCTGAGCTCCAGAGGGCCCAAGCCCAGCCCTGGCAGAGGCTGAGCCCTGATCTGGATATCGATGGAACCTGAGGAGCTGGGATTTGGCACCAGGCTGGTTCTGCTCCCCTGGCAGTGCCAGGCTCCCTCCTCACACCCCAGCCTGTCCCTCCTGGGCAGCCCAACGTCTCATTTACCTCACTGGGATGGGAATCCTGGGATCAATCAGGAATGACCTGACTGAGGTGCTGGAGGGGCATGGAGGGTGTGGGAGCAGAGCCCACCCAGCCCCTTCTCCTCCCACCCAGATAAAATCAATCATTTCTGAAATGATTTCCCCAGAGTCAGCCCAAGCCTGATCCCAACGAGGATGCCCCCAAAATGAGGAAATCTTGGAGAAAACCTCCAACAGCGGCTGGAGTACAGCTGGGAGTGAGGAGGGGACTGGGGAGAAGAAGTGAATGGTCTGGGGTGGGTCTGGGGTGGGCCCGTCCCATTGAGGGAGGGATGAGGATTTCCATAGGAAATGTGGCCATGGGAGGGATCCTGCAGTGCTGCAAAAACCGCTCCCCACAAACTGCTCCTTGCAAACTGCTCCCCACAAACTGCTCCCCACAAACCGCTCCCCGCAAACTGCTCCCCACAAACTGCACCCCACAAACTGCTCCCCACAAACCGCTCCCCACAAACCGCTCCCCACAAACTGCTCCCCACAAACTGCTCCCTGCAAACCTCTCCCCACAAACTGCTCACCAGACCCAGGGAGCTGAAGGGGCACCCCAAAACCTTCCCGGGGCTGGGGTGGGACTGGGGGTGAGACAGAGGAGGTGCTCTGCACACACCTGGTGGAGCATCAGGGAGAGCTGTGAGATGGGGCAGAACCGAGGCCATGCATCCATTGATCCCCTGATCCCTGTGCCCCCCAGCATCGCCCCCACATCCCCCACCTTCTCCTGCTGGGAACTTCCAGAGAGTGAAGGGATCCATCCATCCATCCATCCTTCCTTCCTTCCTTCCTTCCTTCCTTCCTTCCTTCCTTCCTTCCTTCCTTCCTTCCTTCCTTTCTTTCTTTCTTTCGCTTTCTGTCTTTTCTTTCTCTCTTTTTCTCTCTTACTCTCTCTCTTTCTCTCTCTCTGTCTTTTTCTCTCTCTTTCTCTCTCTTTTAATCTCTTTCCCCCTCCATCCCTTTCTCTCTTTTTTCTCTCTCTCTCTCCCTCTCTCTCTCTCTCCCTTTCTCCCTTTTTCTCTCCCTTCTCTCTCTCTCTTTCTCTTCCCCTGTTTCCCCCTTTTTTTCTCTCTTTCATTTCTCTCTCTCCCTTCCCTCTCTCTCCCAGCCCGGAGAGCCGGAGCCTGCCCGGTCCCTTCCCCGCCCTCCCAGCCCGGCTGCGGCAGCGAATTTCCAATTTTCAGCTCATCTCAAGGTCGTGCCAAGAGGCGCAGAGGCCCTGGTAGGACATAATGGCAGAAGAATTGTAAATGTTGCTTTTAGTGAATGCGGAATGAGGCAGGGCCAAGGAGGGGAAATTTTCCATCCGGAGAAGGGAATGCATTTTCTGCTGCCCGCGCCGCATTAGATTTCCAGAGGTGCCCGGCACCAGGTACATGTCATTAGTAACACTTTGCGTGGTAATGAATCCTTTTATTTCCCTTCCACACAGCTCATGAATACATAAAGAGCCGCTCTGAGCCGCATCTGCCTCAGCTGCGGGAGCCTCTCAGAACTTAATTCCGCATCCTCCGCAGCGAGCGCAGCTGGGGCCGCCCTTAAAGGCGCAGGTGATGCCTTTGGGGCCGCCTGAAACCAGAGCCGCACGGAATTTGGGGAATTAAAAGCAGGTGTATTTATTGTATGTATTTATTGCCTCAGGTGCATCCCAGGCAGGGGCTGCACCCAAAAATGGACCACGGCTCTCTCACGGGTTTTCACACTTTTATCACTTTGGTCCATTTGCATATTGGGGGTTAATCCTCCAATTCCAGCTTCAGCTAATGAAGTCATTCACCCCAAGTTTGCTCCCCCAGCTCCCTTTTGTTTAATCTCTGGGGCCTGAGGCAGTGAGGTGTCCTTGAGTGCCAGGCCTGGAGAGGAATTGCTGTGTGTGCCCCAAACGGGAGAGCAGCAGCTGGCACTGCGTGTGGGGTTTGGAGTTCTGCACTAAAGAACTGCAGGGTTATATTACAAACTACAAACTGCAAATACAAATAATAAAAAATGTATTAAATGAATATAGGAAATCCTGAGGCAGTGAGGTGTCCTTGAG